>NC_079416.1:6775644-6983144 GCF_026213295.1 Gadus chalcogrammus | reverse complement strand
CCACATCGCTGGTTTCATTCTTACATGAAAACAAACTTATATTAGGATTTCTGATGATAATAGTGGTGCTTATGATGATAATGATGGTGGTGGTGGGGGTGTTTGTGGTTATGATGTTGGTGGTGCTGAGGATGATTTTTTTTTTTTACCTTTATTTAACCAGGTAAAAGTCTCATTGAGATTAAAATCTATTTTTCAAGTCAATACATGTTTCATACAAACAAAACGCACAATTTACGCACAATTTAAAGACAGTTCTGGGATTTCAAGGAATTATACACAACAATGTCCACTATTCCCTTAAGTACTTAACAACACATGATGATGTGTTGTTTATTAAATGGCAGTTTAAATAGCTGTAAAAATGTGCTTATGTTTTGGTTCTTCCTTTGTTTCATAGCCAGATATTCTCGCCATGGCCCATGTCCACAGACTGACCCCCTCACCTGCGCTGATTTTCACTACAGTCATCTCTCTTCTTGTGCTGATTCCAGGGGACTTCCAATCCATCGTTAACTTCTTCAGGTAACCAGTCGATCCCATAGGCCTAAATTGATTGATTCTTAAAAAAAGTACAAGAAAAAACATTGATTGGTTCCTTATTTAAGAATTATTATTTAATTATTATTCTATAAGGTTATAGTTGCATTTTAGGGTTTCTTTTTAACACAAATGTAAGGACAGTAATATTCGGTCTTTCTTTTCAGTTTCACTGCCTGGTTTTTCTATGCAATCACAATTTCGGGACTCCTTTACCTCAAGATCAAGAAACCTGAACTGCCTCGACCATACGCGGTATGGTGGTGGTTTAAACTCACATGAAACCTCATGGTTCAACGAAACTCATTATTCCTACAACAGATCCCATGAAAATGTTACAGCAGTAAAATAACAGAAAGTGGCTTAAATTATGTACAAAGATACATCTTGATGATATTGCAATTAATCTGTCAATTGGGTATTTTTAAATTGTTAACCTAATTCATATACATCACCTTATGCATCTCATATTCATACCAAACATGTAAGTGAGCCAAATGAAACACATCTTTAAACAATCTGCATCAATACATGCATACATTTCCGATTTTGTAAATGCAAGTGATATTGTAGAAAATACATTCCTCTCTTCTCTTCCCAGGTTCCTATCATCATCCCCATATTGGTCCTCCTCGCAGCCATCTTTCTGGTGCTGGCACCCATTATAGACAATCCTCAAATTGAGTATCTCTATGTGACTCTATTCATCTTCAGTGGGATTTTAGTTTACATACCAGTCATCCATTACAAACTCTGCCCGGGTCTATTGACCAGGATAACTCTGTTCCTTCAACTCTTCCTTGAGGTCGCTCCTGCGGACAAGAACCTCTGAAGATGCAAAGATAGAAAGGACTGTTTTTTGGTTTGTTTATCTTACACTGGCTATGTTTAAATCGGCTCACCTGTGCCCTCATTCCCATAGCACTTTTTAGTACAGTTGGCGTGACATGTATTGGTTGCATAATCAAGAAGACACGTGTGAGATGTCACCCTGAGAAAACTAATTTGCATAAATAGCTCCTATGTGCAAACCATCTCTATTGGATGACTCCGATGACAGTGAAAACCACTGCACATCCTGGGATATAGTGCAGATATGTGTGCTGTACTGAAAAATTATTTTTGACAGCACTGGAAAATGCTGACGCTCCTTAAATAGTGCAGTAACTGTGTCACTCTCACTACTAAAATATCTAGGCACTATTACCCTTAAAATATGTTGACACAGGTGATGGGAAGGAAGAATGAAAAAAGTGAGCACCTCTGGCCTCAAAATCGATTGATTTGAATGAAATTAGGAATATGGTTACCAGTGTATTTCTTGTTATTCACAATTTTCTATAGACGTTTATATGTGCAATTATTTTATGTGATTGACCTGTACTAGAAATGGGTATTCAAGCTCAATTTGTTACCCATTTGTTTACTGATGTCAAACATCAACATCATCCTTCTATTGTGTTATTTTAAACACCAACCTTTTTATTAAAGAAACAATTCAGTACAAACTATTCTGTTTATGATACCAAACTTGAAATGTGAAAGATGAAAGCTTTGAGTAAGGAATTCAATGTAGATCACTGTGTCACACATTGACCAGGGTAATATAAGTTCTCTTTAAATAACCAACACATAAGCAATTCTTCCAGAAGATATGAGGCGGCAATCTTCTGAGAACCTCTTGATGTACATTTTTGAGTTTTGCAATGTATCAGTCTGACCTTGGCTTGACAGCAATTTGTTTACAAGTAGATCACAGCCTTTTGTATGCAAAACAACTCTGGCACTCATGCTCTTGACCCTTGTCAGATTGATCTCCAAAGAGGAACAGAATATGAACTTACAAGATCTTACAAGGCTTTTAATCTACAGATCTGATTACTGATAAAAACTGGACCCAGTGTAATTGAAGAAAGCTCAGTTTCGATCTAACCACACCAGTAAAAAATTAAAATGGGATGTGGCACCATGACTAGGCAGCAACCGTTCTGAAATATACATAAAAGTTTATTTGAGATGTTACGAATTACACTGCAAGTATAGAACATTGATTTAAATTACACTGTTGGAAAAAGACATTTTAAGTTGTGGAATCGCACTATACCCCACAAATGAAGTAAATGTAACAATAAAAAGAAACACTGACAACCGTTAAGGTTCACCATTAAACAAGTCATGGTCGATTCATACTTGATAGTGCAACTTTGACATGCCAAAATATTGTTCATCAGAACCACAAGGAGGATGGAAATAGGGTAAGGAGAGGTGTGCTATGTAAACAGTGGGAGTGTATGTACACACTATAATTATTATTTATCTGAAGGATAATTGTAATTTTGCCAGGGAGAGCCAGCTGTGCGGATCCCTACACTTTTCCTATTTAAATAAGATATACGTGTGGCTTGCAAATTCTTAATTTCTTTCAAATTGAACCAACCGATCATTTTGGTTGCCATGAAATTCTGGCACACATGGCAAATGACCACAGTTGATGAGGCTTTTAAAGCAAGAAGCAACCGTTTAACAATTATTAAATTCAGTTAAATAATTTTCTCATATCAACCGGGTTATGTATGCTAAATCAGGAGGAAATCGTTAAGCTGGGCATATAAAAAAATAAGAAAAAACACTTGTTTGTGTAAGTGACCTTCGCCCATCCCTCGCCCCCCTTGTCGTGTCTCTTTGTTCTAGTCCGCTGGCCTCGCTCCCCGCTCCTCTGGTGGAGCCTCAGAGCGGTTCGTCCCCGGTCGCTGGTGCTTCGCCCCCCAGGCCTCCTCCCCTGCCCGGCGCGCTGGCGCCCCCTTGGGCCCGCTGGTGGTAGAGCGCGTGCAGTCGCTGCGCCGTCACCTCGGCCTCCTTGGCGCCCTCACAGCACTTCATCCAGGCCTCGGGGATGACCTCGATGCCGTAGTGGGCCCCGGCGATGGCGCCCGCCATGCAGGCTATGGTGTCCGTGTCGCCGCCCAGGGCCAGGCTGTAGGCCATTGTCCTCTCCAGGCCCCCGTAGTGCGGCGGCAGGCTCTCCCGCGGCTGCAGGCAGTGGAGCACGCAGAAGATGGCGGTGGGCACGGAGTGGAGCGCTGCGATGCCATTACCTGGGAAACGGAGCAAGACAGAAAGGAAGGATAGAAGGTGAGGGAAGGAAATCGAATGGACTGCAACCATGCCAATAACAATGTTCCTATTGCAGACAAGAAATAAGGTGCTGCCTCAAAATAAGTTCAATTAGAGGAACTAGTCCCAAAAAATTCACACATTAAACATTGCCATGTTTTATATGGCTTTCAGTATCGGATTAATTTAGTTATTATTTTTGTAGTTCAAATTGTTCAAAACACTTACCCAGTTCACATATGACCTCCTCTATGCTGACCTTGCTCCTGTCCATAAGGTCTCTGAGTCTATAAAGACGCTCGCAAAAAGGCTTCTCCGCCTCCTTCAACCTGGAGTAAGAACAAGCATACCAGAACTTCAAAGGTTTAATGGGTTCCCACAATCGTTGCAACCTTGGTGAAGAATGACCGGACACCTATATAGACCAGGAGACAATCCGATGCAAACCAAACATGCGTTCATTTTTTTTCATAGAAGGAAATTGTTGCCATCTATCTTTTTTTCAGATGCTGTTGCTTCGTAGTGAACGAACATCACCATTCGTAACAACAACCCCAATACTAATAAGAACCACAGCCCCACACGTGTTAGCACTAAGGAGGCCGCTTGTCTCTGATACAAGCATCGACATCAGCTTCATACTGTAGTAATGCAGTGACACTCACGCCCTGGCGTCGTTGCGCGAGGCCTCCTCGTCCTCCACTTCCTCCATCTCGCTGATGAGCTTATCCAAGAACTGAGCGGGCAGCTCTAGCGCCCCCTGCAGGGACAGGTGGACGGCCAGGGCCTGCAGGACCGCGCCATTATAGCCCAGTGAACAGGAGTGTGTCAGCATGGCTCCGGAGCGGCTATACTGTAAAGCACAGGGACATAAGACCATTTTAGTAAGTAAATAAATAAATTATAGTTATTTACATTAGTTCACATTTGAGCGAGCACAAGCTAATTTGATTTAATTTAAATGACCGACTTCCATCACTCTGATGGCTTTGTGCCTCGATGCAGCATTTTCCGTGGTGCCACGGGGGTTACATGGCAGGCATACCTTCTTAACGTCGGAGAGGTCTGGGAAAGCCAGTGCAAAAGGAGCCACTCTCATTGCCCCACCATTCCCAAAGGAGCCGCGGCCATTGAACTGGTCCCTGGCGGGCTGGTAGACGTCGCTGAGCTGCGAGGAAGACAGCTTCTTTAACACCTGGATCACCCCAGATCCGTAGCCCCGACCTGGAGCCAGACTGTACTCCTTAGCGAACCTGCAAAAAGTGAGAGCGCAGTTACAATCAGGTGGTATGGTTACAGAAATGCAACACATTTAGGTGGCCACATTTAAATTGAAAATTGAGAAGTAGCCTTTCTGGTAAATCTGTTATATTTGGGAGATCCCATTCACATAAACTTGGAACTGGGCTACACAACATTGATAATAAAGACAATACAATTGGCCTTTGTTGCAATTGTGTGAAATTACTGCATAAATCACCTGCGAGCCATGTCCTGTTCATCAAAACCAGCCCTGGTTAGCAAAGATTGGACCACACACCGGGCCATTGCAGTATCATCACTGTACTCAAGGGTACCTGACAACACACACACACACACACACACACACACACACACACACACACACACACACACACACACACACACACACACACACACACACACACACACATCAAACAAAGTAATAGTATTTTAGACTCCATTGAATAATGAACACAGATGTTAGGGCAAATATTTGGGACTACAAGCAAAAGGGCCCAACGGAAAAAGTCATTGTCACACACATGATGTCATGTCACACACATGATGTTATCGTTTCCACTTGGTGACAATCAACTATCATACGGAATTGTATATATTTTGGATCTCACCATCTCCTTTAGTCTCATTGTCCAGACCATTCAAATGCCTCAAGACGTTTTCCATGGGCACCTCCTCCGCTCCCTCAAACTCGCCGCCAACACAGTCCCCCAACACAGCTCCGACCAGTGCACCTTTAAACCGAGACAAGGATGCCATTCCTCCGACGCCAACTGCTCTAACAGCCATCGTGTTCATTCATCAGTAAAATATCAAAGATTTTAATCCACACCATAAGGCTGACCCGGTTTGCAGACTGAGAAAATATCAGCAACAATCCACTCGAGTATGCATTCCCATCCTGCTTCCTGGTGCCGCTCCATCAGAGGTCCGTGTTGTTTTTGTTTTGTTGGTTTCGGTACTTTATTATATTACTTTAAATCGGAAAAAAGAACGACCAGTATATACAACATGGTACTGAACCATGTAGATGTATCATATTCATAAAATAAACGAAATAACTAACTAACTAAATTGCCACGGTTTTAACAAAACGGAAACGACATAATTTGGGTGGGACCATTGGACCTCCTACCTAGAACAATATGAAGATGTTTTTGGTTTGTGAAATATATGGTATAAAAAATAATCATTAATTCATATTCATATTATCATACTATTATATTTATATATTTATATATATATATATATTTTTTTTTATATATATTATAAATATATAAATATATATTTATATATTTATATATATATATATTTTTTTTTTTTATATATTATAAATAATGAATATAATCAGTGGTGTAGTCTACGTGATACGCAGGTATACGCCGTATACCCACTAGGAACGCACCAGGATTTGCGTATACCCACTTAAAAATGGGATACGTATCAATCGTCTTGTGACAGATCTTTCACTTCTGTGTTTATTTTTCGCAAATACCGGTTGGGTAATGGTATAACTGCAATAAAATACTTTAAGCAGGGGAAATTATCTCCTACATTCACCATTCATAAAATTCCCCCTGCGCGCTCTGCCCTGTCTCTGTAACGAAGCGCGAAGCTGCCCATGCGTGCGTCTGCATGCGCGCGTGTCTGTCTGTCTGTCTGTCTGTCTGTCTGTCTGTCTGTCTGTCTGTCTGTCTGTCTGTCTGTCTGTCTGTCTGTCTGTCTGTCTGTCTGTCTGTCTGTCTGTCTGTCTGTCTGTCTGTCTGTCTGTCTGTCTGTCTGTCTGTCTGTCTGTCTGTCTGTCTGTCTGTCTGTCTGTCTGTCTGTCTGTCTGTCTGTCTGTCTGTCTGTCTGTCTGTCTGTCTGTCTGTCTGTCTGTCTGTCTGTCTGTCTGTCTGTCTGTCTGTCTGTCTGTCTGTCTGTCTGTCTGTCTGTCTGTCTGTCTGTCTGTCTGTCTGTCTGTCTGTCTGTCTGTCTGTCTGTCTGTCTGTCTGTCTGTCTGTCTGTCTGTCTGTCTGTCTGTCTGTCTGTCTGTCTGTCTGTCTGTCTGTCTGTCTGTCTGTCTGTCTGTCTGTCTGTCTGTCTGTCTGTCTGTCTGTCTGTCTGTCTGTCTGTCTGTCTGTCTGTCTGTCTGTCTGTCTGTCTGTCTGTCTGTCTGTCTGTCTGTCTGTCTGTCTGTCTGTCTGTCTGTCTGTCTGTCTGTCTGTCTGTCTGTCTGTCTGTCTGTCTGTCTGTCTGTCTGTCTGTCTGTCTGTCTGTCTGTCTGTCTGTCTGTCTGTCTGTCTGTCTGTCTGTCTGTCTGTCTGTCTGTCTGTCTGTCTGTCTGTCTGTCTGTCTGTCTGTCTGTCTGTCTGTCTGTCTGTCTGTCTGTCTGTCTGTCTGTCTGTCTGTCTGTCTGTCTGTCTGTCTGTCTGTCTGTCTGTCTGTCTGTCTGTCTGTCTGTCTGTCTGTCTGTCTGTCTGTCTGTCTGTCTGTCTGTCTGTCTGTCTGTCTGTCTGTCTGTCTGTCTGTCTGTCTGTCTGTCTGTCTGTCTGTCTGTCTGTCTGTCTGTCTGTCTGTCTGTCTGTCTGTCTGTCTGTCTGTCTGTCTGTCTGTCTGTCTGTCTGTCTGTCTGTCTGTCTGTCTGTCTGTCTGTCTGTCTGTCTGTCTGTCTGTCTGTCTGTCTGTCTGTCTGTCTGTCTGTCTGTCTGTCTGTCTGTCTGTCTGTCTGTCTGTCTGTCTGTCTGTCTGTCTGTCTGTCTGTCTGTCTGTCTGTCTGTCTGTCTGTCTGTCTGTCTGTCTGTCTGTCTGTCTGTCTGTCTGTCTGTCTGTCTGTCTGTCTGTCTGTCTGTCTGTCTGTCTGTCTGTCTGTCTGTCTGTCTGTCTGTCTGTCTGTCTGTCTGTCTGTGTGTGTGTGTGTGTGTGTGTGTGTGTGTGTGTGTGTGTGTGTGTGTGTGTGTGTGTGTGTGTGTGTGTGTGTGTGTGTGTGTGTGTGTGTGTGTGAGTGTGTGTGTCCAGTCCTCCCATATTAATGTGTAAACCACATAATAAGTAGTCAACAGAAGACAATGTTTTAATCCCATTTTATATCTCCTTGTTACTTTTAGATGAGAACCCCTGGCCAGCCTTTCAGACTGGGTGTCAGGCTAGGGAATTTAAAAACAGGCATCCTTGGTTAGAGTGGAGGGGAAAAGAGTTAGGTAAATGTCAGCCAACATACAGTTGGTATACACAATTGAAATTCATAATGTTAATCACTATGCAAATGAGAGTATAGCTAATTCATGGTCATTTTTAAGGTGCAGTAATTTCACACTTTTACACAATTCAATTACTGTATGGTATGTTAGATAACAACAGTAAGAGCTCAAATTAGAGCAATTGAAAGAGTGAAACATTGGAGCAATTGAAAGAGTGAAACATTAGTCTCCTGTCATCTCCTTCTCATGCACTGGTTAGCCATGGTTGTAAAGAGTTCATTAAATTATTTTGAGTAGATTTTGTCCTTGTTTAGCATGTGCCACCTATTGCTACTATAGATATACAAAGGACAACTCGTCATTTTTGCGTTGTATTTGTTCATACTGTTATTAAAACGGATAAACCTACTCAGCTTTCCATGATTGCTCAAAATCGTTATACTCTTAAATCAGTGGGTTGTAGACCCCTGCGTTAGTGAGTGTGGTGCGACACCCCATAAGTCCCACACGTACCGGTGGGACGGGATTGTACGAGGCTGGGAGGGAATCATCACAGAATACCCACTACAATAAAATAGACTACACCACTGAATATAATTGATATATACATAGAGGGATTATCAGTCTACGTCACTCCCCGCCCTACAGCGCATGTCGTTTGCAGAAAGAGACGAGAGCCGCCCGCAATCATGTCTTGTTGTGCCGTTGGTTGCAAAAACCGTTTTAATAAGAATAACAAAACGCGGAAGTTCTACAGGATACCATCAACTCGCACCCCATTTAAGGCAAACAGGAGACGTCTTTGGTTAGAAGCTATCAGAAGAAGCGATTGGAACGAGCAGATTATTAAAAATGCAACAATCTGCAGCGATCACTTCATATCAGGTAAGCCTTAGCTATCAAGCTAATCAGTAGCCTACCGTTGGTTCTATAATGAACACAATTAGTCCTACACATATAACAATGTTGAACGATTGTAAACAATAGAGTAATCGTTCAAATCATGAGAGCTAATGTAACTTGGTTCAGTGTTGCTAAATTGCGTTGCTAAACTTTTGTAACTGTAACGGTTTCTAAGTGATGTAGGCTACCACATGCTAGGCCAGTGACATCTATCCAACCATGACGTTTTGTAACTACCGTAAGTCACTGGAATACACTTTATTTGTACAGGAGAGGCATCTGACAACTTCAAGAGTCCTGACTTTGTCCCGTCAATCTTCCCCTCAACCCAGTCTGGCCAAGACGGGCGGTAAATATGATGACTTCCATGCATGGGCGTCAGTTTGGTTTGAAATGTGCTGGGGACAAACTCTTTCAGGAGTGCATTTTCCGAAGTGCATGAGGATGCACTCTCTTTAGTGCAGGTAATGAAAGGTTCTGAAAGACGGCGTAGCTAATTTCTAATAAAATGAATACAAAAAAACTGTCTGGCACATTTTATGAAGAAAGCGTTTCCAAAAAGCATTGGACATATGACCCACAATATTCTGCTCCATTTCAGGCTAAAAATGACTTGATTGTCTGATGCCTCATCATTGCATCCCAGCCAAACAGTATTGGTATAAGTACCTCATTCATTGTCCAAGCCAGGCTGGCAGCTCATACAAAAATAATTAAGGGATAATGTAGGCTATAGAACGCCGGTCATTATCGGGAAAATAAGCCCTGACAATAACAGGACACCGATTCAAAGCGGAGGGGTCTTGTCGACTGGCGTTCAATGCATTATCCCGCTTAATACTGCCGTGTTCTTTAGAAAAGGTACTTTAATCAGGATCGCTTTTAGCTCACTTTATTTGGTAAAGGTTAAGTCTAGTCTCTCTACGAAGCAAAAGGAGAGGAATTGTATTATGCACGCGTGGAGATACACTTAGGGCATCTGATGGATGCGTTACCTGGAGCGTTCTGGCCCCCTGGGCTATGTGTTGACTTTAATGGGCAGGTGTGGACTTAGTTATGTGCTCTGAATGGCTCTGAAAGCATGGTTCTGAACTCCCGCCTCCTGGATACCGTGTGTGCACTCTGCTGATCCCTTGCGGCTGTGTTGGCATTGCAACTTAGTTAGTGGCTTGGTGCTGACCTCTTGTGGCTATGTGCGGGAATTACACTTGTGGCCTTGAGCGTCTGGGTCTCGAACATCTTGACCACTCGTATCTCTAGAATTGACACATGATGAATGGCTTCCTGTATGAGCTGGACGCCTCCCTAGGCTCAGGATCCCTCCCTAAGATGAGAAAGAAGCCTCTTTAATTGGTAAGGGCATATGTGGCCTGTTATGAATGTGTGAATTATGTCACATTAGACAGCTACTTGCCAAAACGAAAAAATTACGAGTGTCTTTCTACAATTTGTTACGTGTTGGATCAGCAGAGAAATAGTTTGTCCAAGATGTTGACATCGCTTAGCAACCGAATACACTGGGGTTGATAAGTTAACGGACTACATGCAGTGATACGGAAGACGTGAATCAGAGGTAAAAAAATTCACTTTCCTTGACAGCGGTCAAATACACTTAGCAACGTTCAATTATACAAAAATAATTGACATCCGAATGTTGGAAAGGCCCATGCAAGTGAATGGAGCAGTCTGTAGCATTGAGAAGAGCTGTGTAATAATCCAACTTAAGTTCTTAAGTTTTAAGTGGTGGGTACAAAATTAATCTTGAGGAAGTACTCGTCCCACTCCCCAGCGGAATTGACAGTTAGTCTTAAGGGCACCTTTTACCCTCCATACAACAAAATAAACATCCCAAAATAAACTTCCCAAGTCTATTCATAAATCAATCAACCGAACATAAATCAAAGCACCCAACACATATCATGTACTGCAGTTATTTGATTTGTTGTGTGTGCAGAATGTTCGGACGACCCAAAAGCCGACAACAGCGAACCCGACTTGACTCCTTTTTTATTGAAGTTGATGGAAAACATGAAAGACGGGATACTACTGCAAATATCAGACAAACTGCAGGAGTTCCGTATAGCCATCCCAGAAATGGTTCAGGAGCAGCTGAAGATGACCCGACATTCAGCCCCACCTCTACCCATGTTCCAGCTTCCACCTACTCAGCAGATGTCATACTCCCAGGCTGCAGCTCTCCACCACCCACCCGTCCCCAATTTCCTGAGTCAGTTTCCAGGTTGCTCTTACTAAACGGTAGGAGCGTGTCTCCGGCGGCAGGTAACAGTAGCCGATGGAAGTTACCATTCCTCCAAGAGACAGTTATTGAGGACACCTTTTCGCCACCAGTCCTTGCCATGGGTATCACCGAGACATGGTTCACTGATTCTATCAGCGATGCCCAGACGGAACTCGCCAACTATCAGTGCTTCAGTTCAGACAGATCTGGTAGAAGAGGAGGCGGATGCGCACTCTACCTCCATGAGAAGCTAATCCCGTCAAACCAAGAGATTATCAGTGACCCGCACAACAATCTGGTCGCAGTGTATGTCGACTCTCTGCATGTCATACTCGCAGTGATATACCGCCCTCCAGACTCCCCAGATAGGAGTTTCAACTCAATGATAGACAAACTTCAGGACATGGTAGACGTCCACGGCCATGATGACAGATACCCTGAGTTGTACATCACAGGCGACTTCAACCTGCCTCTCTTCAACTGGGAGGAGTGTATCTTGCCTTCTAGCCCGCCCAACGCAGCCTATCAAAGGATGATGGATCTGATAGAAACCAATTTCCTAACCCAGATGGTCACTCAACCTACACGAGGAAATAACATATTAGATCTTGTACTGACAAACAGATCTCAGTACATCTTGGAAACTACCACGCAACCCACCATCTTATCTGACCATGGGATGATTACCTGTACCCTTGGCTTCAACCCGACATCACCCCCAAGGAAGGAAGGACCGATCGATCCCTGGTCGTTTAGGCCGATCAACTACCATAACGGTGATATGGATGGGAAGGAAAGAAGGAGGGAGGAGGGAGAAGGTGCTCTGAAAGGCCCCTAGAGATAGGTAAGAAGAGGTGTTGCATGAAAGCCGCGACAGGGGATCGGACGTGTGCATGCTTTTTTAGGGATGGCAGGCGGCCAAAGCGCCGACCCTGCACGCTGACCGCTCATCTGTCCCTCCGAATCATCTTGGCCACTTACTCTATCTGGGCCGGTGCACTGACAAATGCAGCCTTCTGCCGGGACTAAGAGTAGCCAAACCATGGCGAGAGAAGGTCAGCGTGGTTAATGGAGGTTAAATGGAGGCTGCAGTTCTGCTCATGGAAAACCTCATGGAACAAAATGAAACTCTAGTTGGACAGAGCGCGTTAAATAAAGGTCTTACTTAAGGTAAAGTTGAAGGAAATAAGGTATATAGAGATATATGCGGATATATTGAAATCACTCGACTGTATAAGAAGGGCAACAAGACGGAGGCAGTGAAATACCGTCCTGTTTCCATAACATCGCACATAATGAAGATCTTCGAACATGTGATGAGGAACCACCTTGTCAACCACCTGGAGAGCAACGCATTGTTACCAGACAGTCAACACGGCTTCAGAAAGAGTAGAAGTTGTCTCACTCAATTGATTGAGCACGTAGACACTATCTTGAGGAGCTTAAATGAGGGCAACGAAGTTGACGTTATTTACTTGGACTACAGCAAAGCCTTTGACAAAGTAGACCATCAACTACTCCTGGCCAAGATGAAGCTATATGGGATATCTGGGAAGGTATACTCATGGATCGAGAGCTTTCTAACCGACAGGCAGCAAACCGTGGTTGTTGATGGCGAAAAGGCAACCTTCAGAGCCGTAACCAGCGGGGTCCCCCAGGGCACGGTACTTGGACCCATATTCTTCATAATGTATGTTATTGAGTCGGTCCTAGCTGCGCGTAACTCAAAAGCCCTGACGTTCGCAGATGACACCAAACTCCTTAAAGTGATCAAGGAACTCCTCTGTAAAGCTCTACTACAGGCAGACCTGACCAGTGTCACCCAGTGGTCCATCGCAAACAACATGCTACTCCATCAAGACAAGTTTGTTGTGATGAATTACTGCCTCAACACCTCAAAGCTACTCCGTGAGCTACCCTTCACTGTGGAGACAAGACAATACAGTACCTCAGAAGGAAAGATCATCGAGTCGTCTGCCTACACTCGGGATCTTGGAGTTTACCTAGCTGACAACTGTACTTGGACATTTCACGTCAACAAGATGGCAACAGAAGCCCGGCATATGGCGTCGTGGATCCTTGGTGCTTTCCGGGATAGATCTGTTCTCACCATGATGACACTATACAAGAGCCTGGTAAGAAGTAAAACAGACTACTGCTGCCCGCTCTGGAACCCTTCAAAGATAAAGGATATCCAGACGGTGGAGAACATCCAGAAACAGTTTACAAAGAAGATAGCTGGACTCAGTGAACTGGACTACTGGCAGAGATTGGAGAAGCTGAAACTGCTATCACTCCAACGCAGGCGTGAGCGCTACACAATCATACACACCTGGAAAATTTTTGACGACCAAGCTCCAAACAACATCGACATGTCCTTTTACTCCACTGCCCGACTTGGAGTTAGAGCTACAGTGCCATCCTATAACTACAAGGCACAGAAGTCCATGTCAACGGCGTACGACAATTCATTCGGTGTCAAAGCAACACGCCTCTGGAACATCCTTCCCAAAGATGTAAACAGCCAAACCACTCTGGATGCCTTCAAAATCGCCCTCGGAGGATTCCTGAAACAGTTCCCGGATAGGCCGCCAGCAACGGGATACACTCCTCCAAACAGCAACTCACTTCTCGACTGGAGTGCTGCTGGAGGACATGGAGTATGTGCGTGACACAGATCCCAGCTGCAATCCCTGCCAAACTCGTCAAAAAAAAAAAAGATCCAATGTTTGCTTAGGTAGGGGAAATCCTACCACACCACACTTTTGAGGGAATTGTTTTGAGTCTTTTCATGATGCTCTTTTAGCTCGCCATCTTCTCTGCTCCGGCAATGGGCCTGACCTGTTTAGGCAAACAGGCAAGAAAATCTGCTCAACTTGGGAGCAGCAGTTTGATCTCATTTTCCATTTTGGAGGTCTCACCAGTGTTCAGTATTGAAACATTCCTCCTCAGCAAGCACATCAGGTCCTTGGGGGCTTGAAGTCTCAGCAAAGGTAAGTTTGGCTTTGTGTCCAGGGTTGAAAACTCTTTCAAAAGTTCTCCTTGACTGGTTTTGGAATGACTGTGTCCTGCTGCCTTTTGACTGACTTCTTGATTAGGTGATTAGTTCAACTGGGGAAAGGGGGCAGATGCCTGTTGGCTGCTGACTGCATCCAATTGGCTCAGGGGATTTGATTGACATATGCTGTCGTCCAATTTCAGTAGTGTTACATTTATTTGTGTTATCTGTCAGGCCATATAGTTTCTGTTATTTCTACATTATCTCATAAAGCTCATCGAGACATGATATGGGATTTGTAGACTTGAATTAAGGATGTAATAAACTTGTGGTTAACTGCTTTCTTTGTACTAAATGATTGCTCTCTTCTGTGTGTTACAGATATAAGAGAAAAAGACAAAGGGATAAAAACCCCTGCAGAAGTCCAGACAATGGACATCAGCCCACACCCACTTCCTTCTCTCCAAATGATTGTGAAATGGAGCCTGGTGCTGATCATGGTACTGGTAAGAACCCTTAACACTAACCCGACCAAGAATGTCTGTGAACCTGTTTGGATTTTTAAAAGGGAAAGAAAGAACCTCTGTTTAAATGCCATTTGCACAGTTACAGGACAGTACAGGTACATTGGGATTTTTGTGGGAATCTCCCTGAGTCAGCTACTTCAATAAAATAAATATGATCATGCATCATTACAATCTGGTCTCCTGATTCACAGCAGCAGTTGAAAGAATTGGGCATGTATTCTCTGTTCCTGTACACGTGCAGGGCATCTGGAGTACATCATCCCATTAGGTGTGAATTGAAAGAGAATATCATCTTCTTGCAAAGCAGAGTGGGTTCGATTTTATGTAAACCTATCTG
The DNA here is from genome assembly GCF_026213295.1 of Gadus chalcogrammus. Taxonomy (NCBI): domain Eukaryota; kingdom Metazoa; phylum Chordata; class Actinopteri; order Gadiformes; family Gadidae; genus Gadus; species Gadus chalcogrammus. The sequence goes on along the minus strand of NC_079416.1, from coordinate 6,968,047 downwards.
ATCACTTGATTATTGTAATCAGAGCAGAAGAGGTTCTTGGAATTTGATCTTCAGAAGGTAAGAATAGGCTTCCTCCCAAGGATATTTCATATTTTCAAAAAATGCCATCTTATCTACCATAGGCTATAACATAGCCTATAGTATGCCTAATATAGTTCAGTAATCAGATTTAGCACAGTAATCAGATTTAGCACAGTTGGCTATATCCAGCCCGGATCTCATTTGAACAGACAGTAACTTGCCAATATATGAATTACCTCTTATTTAAAGTGAAAAACAAAAATCCATAATTTACTTAGAATGATATTATAAGGATCAAGGTGCGCATTAATCATCAGGGAATGATGTTATAGGAAATCCATTGCAATCTCATGTCAGTTAAAGCATTAGGAGGTTCGACCACAACAGTAGAGGATTCATAAAGAGGTAGGCCTAATTACATTCATAAATCAACACCATTTCATACCGGCAATCATCAACACTGATACCGATCTATCTGTGATAGATTGGTCAAATCAGCCAGCGTCAGCCGATATATCAGTCAGGCAAAAAAAAAGTGATAAGGGTCAGGCTTGTGCAAAATTCAGAATTGAATATAGAATGACTTGAATTTGAATTGAAGTCAGAATCAGGATATAGAATTACAATTTGAATTTAATTAAAGGAAGTAGAATTTATATTCATATACTTAATTTAAGTGCAGTGATTTAACAATGAAGCTTTACTGTATATTACAAAGCATATTCCATTAAAAAAGACTCAATTTCCCATCATGCTTTACTTTAACCAATTCAAAATGGTGGTAATTTGTTTGAAAGCTATGTTTGAAGAGGTTTCTGACGTCTCTTACAACTTATTGCATACAGTTCATATCGATATACTTGACAAATTGACAAAGTGTAATAACAGTAATATGGACAACTATAGTAAGCCTAAACAATCATCTCCACTAGTTCATTTTAATGAACCAATTCTAAGTACAATACCAGGAAACCACAGAGCTGTATGCAAGCACTGCAGTACTGCAGTCTGTGGCTCCATCAAGGCTACTTCAAATTTCAAAAGGCATCTACAGGTAAGTTATTGCCTCGTCCAACTTTTATTTTGAAATCCATCTCTTAATGGTATTATGCTATTGATATGATTTGATATAATCAGTGCAGGGGTCACTACTAAAGAAAGTGTATTGCACAATCCCAAATAATAAAATCACTAAAAATGTGATGCATTACCTTAGGATACTTCTTATTCTCTATAGCAGTGGTTCTCAAACTTCTTATGCCGCATACCACCACAGAAAATATTTGTCCCCCCAAGTACCACCATTATGACAGATGTTATAAAATATAACAACATACAGTAGTGTAGGCCTGCGTCCCTATTCAGCGATGCACATCTCATGCAGGAGGCACATTTATACTTAAAAATAATATTATTTATTGTTAGCTGTTGTCAGCTGTACAAAGCGGTGAGAACACGATCTCGGCTGGTGTTTTGTTTTTTTTAGTGAGGGAGGAAGGACTGCGTGCTTGGTTTCCATTGGCCTGCTTGCACTGTTAGTGGCGTATGTATGCGAGACTCATGTTTCAGGGTGTTTTGGGGACCAATTAGTCAAATCAGGCCTACTTTTTGATTTGTTAAACTAAATAAAAAAAACTGGGCCTAGCATTGGGCCTATTTTTGCCCTAAATGACTGAAGCTATTGGTTGTAATTTGGTTGTAATCTTTATTTTCAGCTACAATTGTTTTACGAAAAATGAACACGCAAGACCAAAAGTGATGCCATTTAAAATGCATAATGCTCTGAATCATTCACTAACATAATTTCCACAATATGAAAGTAACAAACAATTAAAAGAACAACAAGAACATTATTTCCGAACAATTTGCATGGGCTGTAAGCCTAACATCGTTTGAGGCAAATGTGGATGTTAAAGGCCCACTATGCAACTTTTTTAGCCAAAATTACATTAAGTATGCAGGTTGAGAGTTATGCTGATGGTTCTGCATCCATTTCTGGGTCGATTGGTGGGTGTGTCATTTTCCCATGTCGCCTCTACAGTGAAAAAGCGCATATGCAACTTGATGTGTTCGGACCGAGCGCACCCGGATGTGACGCGGCGGAAGTATCCTCGAAAATGTAGTCGGATTGTAGTTTCGAAAATGCTTTACGGCACAGACACACACCCAAACATGGCACCGGCTAGATATAAACAGCCAGTTGCGAGGCAATTGTTGCATTCATTATGGATCAATCGTGCGGCCACACCAAACGCGTTACTCGCGTTGGATAACGCGAGTAACGCGCCTAACCTGACGCTTGATCATTGTGTGGTGGTTACTCGGTTCAACGCTTCCAACGCGCCAACGCAGCTAGATGAGTCCATGTCCATGCAAGTGAACGGAGCGTTCCCTCTTCGTCATAACTATCAAACCAAACATCCTTCACATTCACCGAGCGAACATTATGAAAGTAAAATGCACATTTCTCGCTAAAAATGTTTCCATAAACGCATTTAATGGCGTAACTATGTTACTATTTCCACCCAGAATAAAGAAAGATGTCGGCCGTATGCTTCTGTGCAAGGGTCACTACTCTCTGCCAGTGACGTCGGGTCAAGCTCCACGCTGATTTATGTTTATTGCAATACAAATACACCATTTAAAAAATGTATAACCTTGCCTACACTTTATGAACATTTACTTCGGACATGGCTCCACGCATTCGCCGGCTTCTTTGAAAACAAATGCTCATGGCTCGCGTAGAAGTGCATGGGGAAGGGTCGTCAACGAGTTGTTACGACAGTGTTGTGAAATATCTCATACGAAGCTGTAGGGGGCGCTGTGTAGAGAAATGTGCGTGCCAAAACCAAGAAAACAGCGAAGAAATTCCCAAAGTTGCATAGTGGGCCTTTAATGGACGTTTCGGAATGTTGGTCTTGGTGTTAAGCCAAATAAGATCGAGGGTGCTACAATGCAAGGGAAAGTTTTTCTATGTCCGCAGCTCGGCCACGGGCAGCCCTGCCCGGCAGCAGGCTCCGCAGCCCGGCCACGGGCTACTTATTGGTTCATAGCGCAGCCATGCGCTATGAAAAGACGTAGGACGTCACACCCACTCAGAGGAGGAATTTCCTTCTCTTTCCCATTGAACCCCATGTTATTCACCGGCCGCCAACACTTTCGGGGAAATAAATGGGAGTCAATGGAGGCTGATGGAGGAACTTTCTCCCTGAAGTAATTGTCAATAGCAGATGGGGGTGCTAATGTCCCTTTACCCAGGGAACCGAACATTACATATACAAAGGCATTAAAGTACCGTATTTTCCGCACTATAAGGCGCACTTAAAAGCCTTTAATTTTCTCAAAAAACGTATAATCCGGAGCGCCTTATATATGGATCAATTGGTTAATTGGTTGATCCATACTGGTTGTACACGGTGCTCAAGGCGCTCTGTCAAAATGTTTAAGTATGAAAAACCAATAAAAACAATTAAATAATACAAAAATGTTTCACTACGACCAAGCTGCACCGCTTGCAGCATTACGGCTACCGTAGTCAGTAAACACCGGTACTGTGCTTACTCACAGTCCCACACCACGTGTGTGTATTAAGACCCCAAAATGGCACCTTCCAAGAGACACGCTTACGACGCAGAGTTCAAGCTCAAGGCTGTCAGTCACGCAGTAGAATATGGGAACAGAGCAGCAGCGAGAGAATTCAACATTAATGAATCAATGGTACGGAAGTGGAGGAAGCAAGAAGATGACCTGCGCCAAGTAAAGAAGACAGAGTTTCCGAGGGAACAAAGCAAGAGGGCCACAGTTAGAGGACAAACTCGAACAGTGGGTTGTTGAACAGCCCACTGTTCGAGCCGCAAGTAGAAGCGTCTCTACAGTCACTATTCGAATGAAGGCAACAGCGCTAGCATGGGACATGAACATCGGTGAATTTCGAGGCGGTCCTTCTTGGTGCCTTCGTTTTATGAAAAGACGTAAACTCTCCAGACGTAAACTCTCTTGATCAACGACTCCATGCGCGCCCATATCACCAATGCTGTCAAAAACAAGTGAAGCAAACTAATTCGGAGCTTGCCGTCATTCCGGGTTGATTAACTAAAGAAATCCAGACGCTAGATATTGGTGTCAACAGGGCGTTCAAAGCTAGACTGCGAGCTGCGTGGGAGCAGTGGATGACAGAAGGCCAACACACGTTCACCAAGATGGGGAGACAGCACCGGGCGACTTACGCCACTATCTGCCAATGGATCGTGGATGCCTGGGCTGATATATCAGTCTCAACTGTGGTCCGAGCTTTCACGAAGGCAGGAATAATCAATGAACTGCCAGGCAACAGCAGCGACACTGACTCGGATAATGACGAGAGGGAGCCGGCCAGTTTAAATGCCGTACTCGCCCAACTGTTCAATTCGGAACCTGAAGAGGAAGGCTTCGAGGGATTCGTGGACGGGAATGAACTGAAAAAGTGAGCTTTACGTGTTATACGTACGTTAACTGAACAATTTTGAGTTTTGCACTAACGTTTGAATTAGCGGTATCAGACTGTTTCTTTTACGTGTTTACAACTGAACAAGGAGTTGTCAGAACGCTTAATAAAGTTTGACTTCATCTGACTGTTTTGTTGACATTCCCTTTATGGCTGGTTCAGACTACACGATTCTCAGATATTCCTCCACGATTTAACATGTCACACTGACTATACGATCACAGAGCCAGGAAATCGGGCCTTGTCTCGTCGGAAGACTGGCCACACTACAAGATTCCAGGTTGCGATGCTCTCTACTTTGTATCATTCACGTGTGCAAGATATTTAGAAAATCTAAGGTTTAGAACTGACTTAAATGTGTTTTACTTTTTTGTCATAAAGGTTCCAGTTTTATATCTGCTCAATGCAGCAACTCGTCCTCACAGTAGTCGCGTTGCGCGTGACGAGCGATACAATTAGCACAGCTCCATCTAGTGGATGCATAACGCAACCCCAGTCAAACGTTTGGCTGCAGTATCTTCTATTCTATGCGCCTTATAATCCGGTGTGCCCTATGTATGAAAACAGTTCTAAAGTAGGCCATTCATTGAAGGTGCGCCTTATTATCCGGTGCGCCTTATAGTGCGGAAAATACGGTAGTCATATTTAAGGCCATTAATTCATTAGTAGTCTGGGAAATCTACATTTTCTATTCTCAACAATGTTAAGGAGGATCTTCCTCCCTCTCCTCACTGGAGAAGCCTCCACTGCATTGGTACTAGTATTTTGATAGTAGCCTATTGTTTCCAATATAACGATTTTTTTTTTCTAATTCCTCTACGTACCACTTGATAGCGCATCGTTTACCATAGTTTGAGAACCACTGCTCTATAGTATCTCATTGCTCTACCTGTTGCATTACTAAAGGACAACACAAGAGCCTGGCATACCGGGCCTAAACACAACTTTAACTCACATTCACAAAAGTAACATTGAAATGAATGTTCTAACTAACTCAGCCAAATATGATTACATTATGTAAAGTACTTTAGTACCTTTGGTGCTGGACATTATGTGTTTCAAAGCATGCCCCACACTTAACACTTTTTATAAATCAAGAAAACAATCAATTTTGGAATTCATATAAATCATTGTTCTCTTCATCTACATCAAGGGAATATTAATTTACTCTTTTTCCCCACAGAAGAAACATCCTGAATTATTCTCTGTAACCAGCGGTCAGAGAATCAAGCAACAGCGTGGTCATCCTTCAAAAACACCAGGTTCTAGCAAGATCACTGATCGGCGTCAAGTGGCTCTTAATGACGGTGTTGTTACATACATTTCAAATGGTCTCCTCCCTCTCTCCACTGTTGACCATAAGGATTTCATAAACTCGCTGCATTTGGCCCAACCCTCCTTCACAATGCTCACTAGGAGAGCTCAGCCAGGACCGTATCCCTCAGCGCTCAGCTATTATAAAAATTTATCTGATTCAACTGAGTTGGTCTATGGTCAAACCGATCAATGAGGTCCTTTTTTGGAATGACTGGTCATTTCATAATACATTTTGTGATGAAGAGTGTAGTACTGAGTTGCCAGTGTTTTAAAGTGAGGCATGCGGCTGAAAACATTTCCTAAATGTATGATGATGTTCTTGAAAATTACATCATTCAGGAAAAAATCTAATTTATTTTGACAGATAATGCCTCCAACATGATAAAGGCATTCACCCCCTCCCACCAATACATGTTGGCAGTGAAGAGGAGGAGGACGACGACACTTCGGATTTTGAGATACTGGATGTCGAATAGGATATGGCATACAGGGTTGAAATGGATGCAGGGTTGCAAATGTATGCAAAATATGTGCAGGGTTGGGGAGTGACTGGTTACATTTATTCCTAATCCCTGATCTTACTTATTCTACTTCGTTTAAGAATGCTTGATTCTGATTGGCTGGGAAGAGGGCATTAACCCGACAGGTTGCCCGCTGACTTGTCGGTTGTACTTGCTGCTGATAAATCCCAAAAAAAAAAAAATCTAATGGTAGATCAATGCGCCGCTTGTATTTTTTGGAATACTCGATTTTGATTGGCTGCCGGGTGTCCATTAATCCCTGATATATTGACACCTGCTAAGTAGTTCCAGTCAAATTGTCTGTTCAGCCTTCAAAACGAGAGCTGTGGTATAAAGGCTGGGACGAATTTCGACTTATAATTATGTACAATGCATATAGCTCTCTGGCTCATAGCTGAGCCGACTAGAATGCCTCCCGTTGCCATGTCGTATCTAAAGTCTGTCCTATTTACTGGAGGACTGAACAATGTTTCCGTTGCATAAGAACCTGACGGGAGGGTAATGATTGTTCAAGGTATTAGTCAAACCCTCAGGCATTACCAGGGAAACTAAATTATGCCATGTGAAAAACGTTATATTTGGATTTTAAAAACTAATGAAAATATAAATGAGTGGTCTTAATTTATTTTCTTTGGCAAGTGATAATGGTATAAGAGGGATAATGCCCTTTGAGGTGTACAAAACATTGTTTGATCAATCGTAATTAAAGGGGACTACTTTTTGAGGGAGATTAACTCAAACAGAGTATACATTTAATAAGCATGCAATACGAATAAGAAAAAGCATAATTATTAAAGTATTAGAATTGTTTTATTATGTTGGCAAGCAAGAAGTAGAATAAATGGGATAATCACCTCAAGGCAGGGCAATAAACAGTATAATATGCCCGGCTCGTGGAAGGTAAGCCGTCCACGAGCCGGGCATATCTAACTGTTTATTGCCCTGCCTTGAGGTGATTATCCCTTCCGTAATGCATTTGTATTGTTTTAAATACATCAAACTAATCAAGTCAACAAATGACATTGCATTTATAAAGTAATCAAAAAAATACAGTAAAACAAATCACATTGATAATGGCAAATTTATAGCAGTCAACTACATTTCCAAAGTAACCTTCCTAACTCTGAATATATATAATATTCAACACTTTCTTTCTGTGTGTGACTGCGTGGAATTTCGTTGAATTGCCATGAATTGTATTCCACTTCCTGTAATTCAAATTCCACATCCTGTGGTGGCGGAGCCAATTCATTTCCAATTCCAATACCTGAATCGAATTGAGGCCAATTCTAAAATTCTGAATTTTGCCCAAGCCTGATTCCCATGCACTCCTAATGATCTTGGAGCAGGGGACCCCAACGTTTTGAAGGTTGCATGTATGCCCTACTGCAGTGTGTGATCGTGAAAGGTGCCAGTTTACGGCATTGTTTAAATTGATGTTTTTCTTAACCAAATTATTCTGTTATAGGTAAGCCATCATATGAAATGTTTGAGAACAACCCTGATTCGGCGCCATCTTTGCAGTTGGGCCACAGTGATGTCAAGGTAACAGATATTTGCAGTGTTATGCTGAGTTCACACTACACAATATTAGCCAGATTTCTTTCAGTCGCCAACAAGTGTTTTTGAAGTCGCTTCCACATCCACAGCACAAATGAATATCATAGTGGACTCGTGTGAGTGATGATCGTCTAGTAGTGAGAAGGCCTGGAGGGATGTCGAACAAGTTAAACTTCAGGACCTTCTTTATGACAGGTGGACACTTGGATCCCTAGCTTCTTGTGGAAATCCATTTTTGGAAGCGTCGCTTCTCATGTTTTTTCGTAAGTTGTCAGCCGTGGCGCTGATCAGTCATAATAATAATGTGAAACCCACTTCAAGATAGCAGGTTACATGACGAAGTTGTGTATTGGCAGTATAGCAAACTGACAACATTGAAAGTAGTGTTTTGTGTAGCGGCCATTACTTGTAAGATGTGACCTATCATTGTATAGCTAAATAACTACCGTAAAAAAACAATTAAAAGCCGAGTCCCAATTAGACGCCGAGTCCCTTTTACTGGCCAGGTGTGGCTACACGTTTAGACAAATAAACGCTGGTCTCAATTAGGATGTTCTGTCTATAAATTGGCGATAACGCACCAATGAGCTGGATGGAATTACATGTACATTCATGGGATTTTGCAAACAAACAACACATTTTTACATTGTGTTGCACGCACAGCAAGACCGTTCAATGCATAAATTGGTGACCGGAATAAAGCACCAATATAATCAAGTGTGTAAGAGCATTTAAAATCTACTTTAAAATGACCAACCTGGTACAAATACAAAGAAAATGAATCACTTTAAGGGCACAGCCATTTTTGTTGTCGAGTCGTACGGTCAGACTCACTGAACTCGCTCTACTTTCAGAAAGCTGGGAGATTTACACCTCACTACTAGGACGTACCGGCAAATAGATAGCACCTTTTAATGCCATGGCGCCCCTGAGAAAGAAGAACGACCGGAAATTTAATCTTTCAGCTATCAAATTTGGCGAACAAAACTCAGGAGAAGCCGCAGCAAGACATTTCACAGTTGATCCCAAGAGAATGGCGAAAAAACAAAGTCTGGCTGGGAAAGACGGTAAAAGGGCCTTTTATTTATTTTTATATCCAGTGCGGGTCTTGCAGAGAAGCGCCTTTTTTATTTTGACATGTTTTTTGCAAAGCCACCCACCCACTTACGACAGAGGCTCCTCCCACTTGGTGTGACAAGCTCCTCCTACTTGTTTGTGTGCCGAGATACACTCGGGCAAGACCCCGGTGTGCTTGCAACCATCACATCAGAACCAAACCAATGGCAATCGCAATATTCTTATAGGAAGCTTTGCTATTGTTTACCTTACGAATTATGCGTTAATTTAAGAAAAACACAAGCCATCTCCTTAATTCAGAATGAACGCATGGTTCTACCCGTTTGCTGTAAGCCATAGCTAGTTAGCATCGTTACCATCCGTGGTCCATGGACGTGGGCGGATCTAGCGAAACGAGTCGCGCGCCCTATGCTACATTAAACATGGCGGATTCGGGAGACTTTCAACTTAAACATTCAGAGGTAAAAAAGATGATCAAACAATGGCAATCGAATAAGCCAAGGCCCTACTAAGCCGACTCGATTTAACGTTACCTCAGTTACGTTTGAGTTATTTGCCCGCTTGCACACTTTTGAAAGGCTGCACAATAGGATGGCTCATCTGAAAATAGTTTTCTATTATAACCTTAGAGCAACCCAGAATGGCTGGCTGGGAGATAAGCGTGTTGGTGATGTTTCCCAGCGTGTGATACAGCTGTAATCTTGAAGGTGTTGCATTTCTGGAGTTTATCTCGACCTTAAGCGTCCGAAGTATTGCCTTATGGAGAGGATTTAGTCACTTATGAATGCAGACCCGTCGAACCCTCACATATTTTTAGAATAGTGCCTCTCGCACTGATACAAGGTGTTATTTCCAACATTCCGCCATTTGTTATGTCTCAACAAGGATGAACCAACCTGGTCGCCTGGGACATAGCCAGGGCCGTATACCTTTTCAAGGGTGAGAGTGCTTCTGTTCTCTTGTTATTCACGTTTTCTTTATTATAATACTCGCCCCAACCCTTTGGGTCGGTGAGAAGAGGGATCGACAGCCAAGGAGCACGTCTTGAAACTGCTCCTCAACCGCGTCCGCTATAGATTATTCAACCTAAGTCTGTAACTCGCTGTATTACATCCTGGAATAAACCATCTATTCAACCCTCTTTTCCAACCTGTCAAGTTGCTTTTAGTTCGACTTAAAAAATGACTACAACGACAGAAAATACACAACGCAGAGTCTATACAGTTTAGAAATAAGCTGAAATCGAAGACATCTCTTATTTGAGATTGTGCAGATGTGCATTGACCCTTTTTTACTCAAAACCCTAGTTATCATTGACAAAAAAAAACAATACAAGTAGCTGTTGAGTCAAGTGTGGTTGTTTTCATGCAAATTAGGATGAATGTATTTGCATTGACGAAGAGGTGGCTGCTGTCTGACTGATATGAGAGATCAGTCAGACAATGTCTCCTGCTTTTACTCCGATCAGGTTTCAGAAGACCCTGGTAGCCAGAGGCCAGAGGCCGTGACCACAGGAGGAGCAGGCAAGGCCCAAACCCCAAGCGTCCTGGCAGCAGCCAGCCGCGGCGAGGCTACGAGTGGCGGGATGGACGACGTCCTCGAGGGCGTACCAGCATTCCCAGCGGTGGAGGAGGACGACAGCGACGAAGACGAGGATGAAGAGGACGAGGACTGGCAATTCACCCTGCCACAGGGAACCCTGGAAGACTACGACGTTGACAGCCCGTTGTCAGTGGAGGAAGGCCGGAGGACCAGGGCTAACCGGCAGCGTGGAGATGGGCCACAAGTGGAGATGGCCGGCGGACCTGCTTATAACTCCAGCTCAGGTGTGTGGTGTGTGTGTGGCTAGACGGGGCGGGGGGTTGCCGGCAGTAGCTCAGGGGGCGGAGTGGGTTGGCTGGTAACCGGAAGGTCGCTAGATTCGATCCCCGGCTCCTCCTAGTGCAGGGGTCACCAACCTTTTTGAACCTAAGAGCTACTTCGTGGGTACTGAGTCATACGAAGGGCACCCCGTTTGATACACTCTTCTGAAATAACAAATTTGCTCAGTTTGCCTTTAATTATATATTACTATTAATGATGATGATTAATGATACGCATCCATGTGAAACATGTTAATTAATTAAGTCATGTTAATGATTTCTCACAATAATTATCAAGAATGACTTAAAAAAGGTGGGAAAGAGTTGTTCTAGAATGAGTTGTGCTATGTTTAGAACAGGCCTGCGGGCGCCTCATGTGGTCCTTGCGGGCGCCCTTGTGCCCGCGGGCGCTGTGTTGGTGACCCCTGTCCTAGTGTGTCGGGCTGTCCCAGAGCAGGGTGTACCCTTACTGCCACTGACGAGCTGGCTGTTGCCCTGCTTGGTTGGCTCCGCCGTTGGTGTGGGAATGTGTGCGTGAATGAATGGTCCTTTTGGATAAAAGCATCAGCAAAACCCCCTAAATGTAAATGTAAAATGGATTAAAGGATAATTATTTAAAGGGAAAGGGAAACCCCCAACTTACTTTTTTCCGTTTGTTCAGCTTGTGTCTCACAAAGTGTCATTGAACATTTCTGTCATATTTTGTACTTAACAGTTGTAATTAGTTAAACTGGGAAATTCTCAGTGAAATCCAAAATGTGTCGCTAAAGAAGCTTTTCCAGAATAGCCTACCATTTGTGCCTTTGGAACTCAATGTGTCTGTTTCTTCTGTACAGCCCTTGAAAGTAGTCTCTTATTTAGTATCAGAAGGTGTTTCTCAGTTACCTTATCTTTTGTTACTAAAAACCAAAAAACATAGATAACGATTTGGAAGTTTTGTTGAATGTTAATTTTGAGCAACTGTCTCTCTTTCTTCACAGCCTCGTCAGATGGAGCAGCGCTGGAGCCGTCCAAGCAGCCAGACGCCAGTCAGGGGGGAAAGGTGATGCTCGGATAAAGATGGCTGCCCTTTGACCACAGACATATTCTCAGTCTATGGGCCCACACTTAAAAAGCCTAATATGATAGTGTTAAGGCTAAACGTATCTATTTAATTTATTTCACATTCAAATAGACTGCTTAAAGCATATCGTTTGCAAGGTGTAAGGTGCAAGGTGTAAGAACAGCAAATTTATGAAGTCAACTGTCTGATCAGACAAGGAAGCTTTACTGTCCTTGGGTCTCATTTATAACCGTTGCGTACGCACAAAACTGGGCTGAAAGTGGTGTACGTGACTTTCCACGCCAAAGTTGTGATCTATAAAAAACTAACTTTACGGGAGAATGTGCGCAGTCAGCGCAGTCCGGTTAAATACAAGTTGACTTGTATATAACTGAGAAATACAAGTCAACTGTTATTTCTCAGTTATAACTCCAGAAACATCTCCTTAGAATCGAAATGAAAATTCAAAATCGAAATTCTCTATATTTAATCTCATCACTCCATACTGTCCACTGACTGCGCAACTGCATGGAATGACTACAGTGTCACATAAATACATTTATGTGACACTGTAAACACACAATCAAATGTCAATTAAATCCCAAGTGTGGAAAACCAAGCCACATACTCCTCACCACAATCGTTATATTATTGTCCGTTCCTCTTGATGCTTTTCATGACAAATCAGGCATTAAAAAGGGGTTATGTTCAAGAACATTTTACGTGGGTGATTACAAACTGATTATCCAAGGTGTTCTCGTCAGTCTTATTACCGTAACCCTATTAATACAGTGGTGAGCCCCGTGCATAATGCTGCACCATGGCACTGCTGGCACTGCTGGAGGACCTTGCAAATGGCAGGATTCGGAGGGAGAGGGGTCTTCAGGGACCATAACGATTTATTGGTACATACAAATATGTACCTTTTATGTCAGACCACTTCTTTTTTAATTCTGGGACTGTGCGCTCCGTGCCACTGACAGAGTTCACTGCTGCAGGAACATGTGATCCCAATCCCGTGAAGGCCGAACAAAACTACTTTTCGGGCCTCCACCTCACCCACAAGTGTCTCCACTTCAACCTCCTTCAACCTTCGCTTTTTTGCTTTTCTCAGTCCTTCTGCCATTCTTTCCGACAAGACGTAATACTTCCATCTGAGTCCGTTTTATATGCAGATCGCATTCATGAGGTTGTTTGCATTGACCATTTATGGTTAAAAGGGGGCGTGTACACTAGGGCGGAACGTGAAGCTGATTCAGCTGTGCACACTCAAAACGTAATGAAAAGGCGATAAATAACGCATAAAATAAAATCCTGAACTCTGTGATTTATAAAGCAAAGATTGTTTAGAGGTGTGCGTACGCAGGGTTTTATAAGCCTGAATATTTTTTGGCGCTCGCAAAACTTGGCTTTTGGGCGTGCGTACACTTTTAGCAACGATCCCACGCACAGTTTTATAAAAGAGACCCCTGGTGTTTTAAAAATGTAGCGGCAATATTTACAGTTCCTGATCACGTACAGGAGTATTACATGGTATCAACACAGTGGTGACTGAGCAGCTTATATGAATGAAATAATGGGTATAGCAATTCTGTGTATATAAAAGAAAGGTAGGACACACATTGTGCCTGGCCTCTGTTTACTGCAGACAGACTTGATGGTATTGTCGATGTCAAAGTCCAGACACATTTTTGGAGCCTTAATTGGCTAATCCATTCCGAACATTTTTGAGGATAATTTCTAATGTATCACCATTTCTGATGTCCCAGGTTCCTATAGAGCCATCCGCGGCACTGCCTCAGGTCCTTAGACCACCGCATAAGGCCCCTGAACCATCGCATCAGGCCCCTGAACCTCAGGCCCCTGAACCTCAGGCCCCTGAACCACAGTCTCAGGCCCCTGAACCACAGTCTCAGGCCCCCAAACCACCGTCTCAGGCCCCTGAACCATCGCCTCAGGCTCCTGAACCCCCCCTGCTCACCATCAAGGACGAGCCCTTGGACGAGGGCTACGACGTGGCCCTGCTGCCCCAGACCTCCATCAGCAAGGTCAAAGAGGAGCATAAGGATGTAAGTAGGGCACCCCTGAATACCCTGTCTCACAATTAACACCAGGAATAGCGGTAGGGATTTGCCCTTTGTGGGCTTTAATTTGCTGTTGCAAACGGCCGGCTGCCGAAACTATCTTCTTACTGTGGTAGGGTGGGGTTACAATAATAACGTGTGTTATTATTATTTAAAAATCATTTAATGATGATAATAATATTAATAATTATGATGATAATAATAATACAATTTGAATAATGAACAAAATACAAAAAAGTAACCATTAAGAATACCGATAAAATAAAGCACCAAAAAGCTGTAATGTCCTAGCGAGCTTCTAGCTGACCCCAAGTTAGCCAATGGAGACAAATATGTGTTTCCTAATAAAGAAAGGATCAGAAAGGCCTATAGAATCCACTCTGAAGTCTATGTGTTTGCTTCTGTGTTTTATCTAGGAAGAACTCAGGATCAGTTCAGTCTTCTCTTTCCGGGGAGGAAATGCATTCGCACCTCAAGGCGGTGAGTGTATATAGTTAGACTGAAAATCAAAGCATCAAAATAAAGTGAACACATTTCAACGCCCATCCAATCAGACTTTTGATATGTTCAAATGTTTTCTTAATAAAACTAATTTTGTTGCTATTTTATATAGACAGAAATTTAATTGATCAACCATTAAGGATACAACAGCCATATAAATGAGTGATGCATTCTGTTTTCTTTGGCCCATTATAGATATGGTCTCCTTGTGCTACTTTTCCTACATTCTTCTGCAAGTTACTTCCAATTAGGCAATCAAGTTATTGGTTTCACTGTATTCTTACATTAGTAATTCCCTGCTTTGCCACATTGGTTGGTCACTGTTGAATGAAAAGGAACGATGTATTCGCTCCACCAGCTCCGGCCCCCTTCCCCCAGCCCACAACCACCATCTTTATCCCAGGGAGAGGCACTCTGCTTCAGGCCTCCACGCTGGCCACCCTTGGGATCAAACCCAGACTGCCGGCTCCGGCCATAGCACCCGCCCCTACTCTGCTGGCCTTACCCCAAACCCTGTCCCAGCCCCAGCCCCTACCACCGCCTGCCGTGATAAGCACCATCAGATGCAGTGGTTGCTCCAAGGTAAGCTCTCTCTCTCTTCTTGCTCAAGTAGCTGTTAACCCAACGTCACCCAAAGTACGTTCCCGTTGGACAAGAAGGGGTCAACCATGAAACAAATCCAAAGCCGTAAAAGTGTATTATTGCCGATACATAGACCTCATCAGTTCAGAGGAGCCCGTTCCTCTGATGCGACCGTTCTGCAGTTATTTACCCAGAATCCTCTGGGTCGAACGCTGTAGGTGCTGGTGAAGGGCCAGACGGCGTTCCAGAGGAAAGGTGCCACCCAGCTGTTCTGCTCCACCGTCTGTCTGTCCAGCCATCTGCCTCCGACCAGCAAGGCTCGCAGTTGCTACCATTGCAACAAGTACGTCTCCACTACCCTCGCTGATGCTATTGGCTCGCAGTGGGACCCACTTCATTCGTTTTGTCCTGGCGCTACTAGCCAACATTTACTTGCACTTCAGGAGGTGCATACAGGTTGATTTTGATAACGTGAATGTGTGCAGTTGTCTGCAAGGGTTTCGTTTTGAATACCAACTTTGTACAAAAGAGCGATTTCGTGAGCCTATTTTACGCCTCAAAAACGCACCCAATTCATCATAGCTCCCTCATAGGGGAACAGCCACTCGCTACACTTTGTTACACTGGGATTAAAAAAGTAAAACTGCAGTATAATTGAATCCTCTAAATCCATTGGATATTTTCGTGACAGAACGCATTATGAGCTCGTGGTCACTAGGCGATATAGGTTGAGTAACCCCCCATGTCATTCTGACTGTGTCCGAAAGACTACAGGCGTCTTTAGGGTGGATACATGGCTTCAATGCTTTGTCCCTCAGCTGTTGTTTTGCTTATGCAAGCAAGGCCCAATCCCATTTCTACCCCTTACCCCTTCCCCTTACCCCTTCCCCTTACCCCTCCCCCTTGTTTTGAAGGGGGAAGGGGTAAGGGGAAGGCGAAAATCGAACCCTAGATTTTCTTTAGTTGATCAAAGCCCTTATTTCCGGTCGGCTTCCCTTTCCCTTTTTCTATGCTGGCACTAGCAGTGAACTTCTTGATACTTTTGTTTTGATTCAGTGCTTCCTTCCTCCGTCTTCCTTTTGTTCTCGGTGCAGAGAAATCGAGGACCCGAAGAGCATGGTGATGGTGCCGCTGGACAACAACACCTTCATCCACTTCTGCAGTCACCACTGCCTGTCCGCCTCCAACGTGGAGAAGAAGAAAACGGTGGCCCAGCTGCTGTATAACCCTCGCCTGGTTACCTACCAAGCCAAGGAACAGGAGAAGCCCCACTGCATTGTATGCAAGAGCACCAGTAAGGTGAGGAAGCACCCCCATAGGAGCACTTTTTGCTTTTTTTTTTTTTTTTTGGTGCGTCCTTCTTGTTAAAGGGGCAGTGAACCCGAAATCTTTTTAAACTTTTTTTTTTTATTATTAGGTGGTAAGTTGGCGCTGGACGTAACAATCCATCCGAGAAACCCCAAAACGCAACTTAAACCTAAGCATTGGCCATGCTGTACCCCCACTCTACGCTCACCGCTCCCTCCCTCTCTCTCGCTCCCCCGTCAGATTGAACACGAGGTGATGCACCAGGGCCGCATCCACAGCCTGTGTAGCGACGCCTGCTTCCTGGAGTGGCGCAACTCCCGGCAGCTGGCCATGAACTGCTGCGAGGGCTGTGGCCTCTACTGCAAGAGCGACTCGGACGTGTGCCAGACCCTGACCGTGGAGAAGGCCCAGCTCAACTTCTGCAGCCCCACCTGCGTCAGCACGTACAAGCAGGTACGGGCCCCCAGTGATTTGTATTCAGGGTCGCTCAAGAATTAAGGGCCAGAGACGAGATTCAATGAACTGCCGGCTTCTTCTAGTCGGTAAGACGACAGGTTGTTGGAGGACGTCAGGTGGCGAAAATGTTTTACAAAAGGAACACACCTTCTTCTTCTGTGTCTTCTTGCATACAATGAGGATACACTGCTACTAAGTAGTGGACATAAATGTTGGCATTTTAGTTTCATTACGTCGGGCACCTTTTTTATTTGATAGTGTTAGGAAGGAGACCGCCACACACTGCTTAAGCCAGTGGTGCTGATCAAGGGTTCTTCTGGTTGAAGCCTGCGTGTGTGATTGTACAGGAGTTCCAGCGGTTAACGCAGCTGTTCCTTTTCAGTCCTGCATTAAGAACACCGAGTGCGCCGTCTGTCACGACTCGGTTCGAGTCTCCAACACCATCATGGACAGAGACCAGATTGGGAAGGTGCAGCTTTACTGTTCTACCACCTGTTTTGCTCAAAGCAGGCCCACCAAACACATGCTCACAGGTAAGTAAAACGACAAAACTAACCTACCTTTTTAACTTCAGCTCCTTTTACTATCTTTCAGTTTGGCACCCTCAAATGCACACATTTAAATCCCAGATTTTATGTTGGTCATGTAAATGGTCAGGATTTAGTTTTACGTCGAGTAACATAATTGCAATGCATAACAGTAGACACAATGAAACAAATGACACATTTGTATCACACATAAGGAACCTCTTAAACCTTAGCTGGAATTATTTTTGCCACGTGGATTTTTGTTTAACCGTAACCAACTCCCCCTGTTTTGTATACATTGTGAACTCTGGGACTGTACCAATCATCGATGTGTACTCAATGTAACCCAACTCTTAACTCTTGGAGAGCACAAACACGCCGTGATGCTACACAGAGGAGCTCTGCTTCTTGGGCTTCTTGAGGTGTAACTGTAGACCGTCCTCCTCTCTCCCCGGATGCCCTCCCCAGGCACAGCGTTCCCGTGCTCCCAGTGCAATCTCAGCCAGGTCCCCCAGTACCATTTGGCCATGTCGGATGGCCACATCCGAAACTTCTGCTCCCACGAATGTGTCTCCGCGTTTAGGTTACAGGTACTGAAAGCCTAATTTCATTCTGATAAAATACACAATGGCCTAACTTATACAATATGTATTGTGGACTTGGACTTGTATAATATGTTGGCTATTGCTTGGTTTAGAACGATTTGTATGCCGGACTGAAATATGGAATGATAAAATGTTCAATAAATGTGCAGTCTCTCCCCAATGGGCCGACCTCAGTGTGACGGTTCTCTGTGATCCCACAGAAAGAGGAGCCCGCCTCTCAGCGCAGCCTGGTGAACGGAGCCCCCAGCAGGCCCTCCTACTCCTCTGCCCCGCCGCCCCTCTCCGACGGACCGCTGCCCGGGCCCCTGGGCGGGGCCGCGTCCCCGGCGCCGCGCCTCGACCGGTCCTCGCCCCACGGGACCCACCCCGGCGCCCACAGCAGGGTCACATCGGTGCCCCCGCTGGAGCCCGCCTACAGCGACCTGGCCTCCCACCAGGCCCAGCCGGCCACGCCCTCCTCGCCCGGCCACGCCCTGACTCAAGCCCCGCCCACACACAGCCACCTGACCTGCGGCCAGTGCAAACAACGGTTTGACACCAAGCCGCTTCTCTTCAGCTACCAGGTGAGGGGGGGGGGGAGGAGAGGGAGGGAGGGAGGGAGGGAGAGAGGGAGAGGGAGGGAGAGAGAGAGAGACCCCCTTATCATGACAGGTGCAAAGGTAGGGTGTATGATTTAGGGAGGAGTTATGGTAACTTAAAGCTTAACTTAAGCAATATAGTCAAAGTTACGTGGAGAAACATTTATAAAAGCGAGAACATTTTATTTAAAATATAAGAAAATCAAAAATTGAAGAGCAATGTCCTCCTATGCTCCCCTTTTCAAATTTAAAAGTCTATTACCACCTGCTAACTGGCCACCCGTAGAGGCTCTGGTCCTGTTGCTCAGCAACCCTCTCCGCCGCTAGTCAACGCTCCCTCCGCTCGGCCTGCAGGGTCGCATCTCCATGTTCTGCGGCGCGGCGTGCTGTGAGCAGTACAAGACCCAGAGGAACATCATGGCGCCGTGCGAGAGCTGCAAGCTGGACAACGTGGTGTTTGAGGTGGTGACCTTCGACCAGCAGGACCGCGTGTTCTGCAGCCAGAGTGAGTGGTCTTCACGCACGCACGTCCTCTGTTCCGCGCGTCGCAGAAAAGGCAGACTCGTCTCTTGTGAATATGGTTATCAGATCTTCGCAGTGTTGGTGTGATTACATTCACATCCATAATTAAAAAAGGCCAATGCCGGGGCGCCACGGTGGCTCACCGGGTACAGCACGTACCATTAAGGCCCAGTCCTGACCGCAGCGACCCGGGGTCGATCCCTGCCCGTGGTCCTTCGCTGCATGTCCTCTCCTCTATATCCCACACCTTCCTGTGTATCACACTCATCATAAAGCAGGATTTTAGCAAAATGCTAAAATGAAAACGGCCAAAGTCTGCATCAACACGAGATAATTCCCTTTTGACATTGCTTGCTGTCGTGTGTTTTAACAATGCTCCACTCCCCCTCCCACCCCCCCCTCCCACCTCCCTCTTCAAGCCTGCAAGCAGCAGTTCCGAGAGGAGGTGACGGCCGGGGGCAAGGGCCCCTGGAGGCCCTGCTCCTACTGCCGCTGCGAGAGCCAGAAGACGTTTCACAGCCACTACGGCGGGCGGGTGGAGGAGTTCTGCCGGCCGCACTGCATGTCTCAGTACACGGTGCTCTTCTACGGGGTAGGCGGTGCCCTCGGGTCGGCGACGGCTCTGCCGATGGTCAAATGAGTCAACGGTGCTTTTGTTTTTTTTGTATCCATTTAAGGAACATGTTTCTTATCATCCCAGTCATTTATTGGGGAAAAAAGGGCAAAGCTGTTCCAAATCTTTTTGGGCAAATGTCGTGAGCGTTTGACCGCTGTGTCGTCTCACTAGACTCCGATGAATAACCATTGGGCAACACTGCGCATTGGGTCACGTTAAAGATGAATGTTAATTGCAATTTTGAAAGGGGCCTATTATATGTGTCGTATGGTAAAGATAGTTACCGACTATTAAGTGAAATGCACGATGGTATGTCATACTTCACCCTCACTCCCTGTCTCTCTCTGTGTCTGCCTGTCTGTCTGTCTGTTTGTGTGTCCAGATGGCCCGGTGTGACGGCTGCAGGCAGCGGGCCTGCCTGGAGGAGAGGCTGCAGTGCACCAGCTCCGTGCGCAACTTCTGCAGCCGGGCCTGCCTGATGCAGTACTGCCACCGGCACTTTGAGGTCGGCGCTTCGCGCCGCGCCGACCCCCCCCCCGCCGCCGGCCGCGCGCTGCCGCCGCCCCACGGTAGGACGACAGCGTCGGCGTCTGTGTTGTCGACGTCAACTTTACGCACGCGCACACGGGCGCGTGTGTGGAATTTGTGAGATGATACTCGGCAACATGCAGACGAACATAAGGGAATAGTGTCGTCTTGTTTCAATATAATCTAATAATTATAGTTATAATAATTATAATAATTAATAATTATAATTATAGTTAATTATTAATAGTTAGGCACTTACAGAACGCACTTATTGTATGTTGTACGTCCTGGCGCTTAAAAATAGTACTTGGCGTTGTGTAGCATCGTGATTGTCAGTACTTGGCACTTCCTTACTGAACATCCTTACTGCACCGACAGCGATATAGTGTTTCTCGTTCTTCTGACAACTGTACTCATTGTTTGTCTGCTAAATGTGTCCACTAAATGCAACTGTTAATGTAGTCATGCCACCACAGCTAAGCCAACCGCCCCTCTACCGCTCTCTCTCTCTCTCCCAGCCCCCAGTCAGGCCAACCATCCCTCCAAGATGAACCCGGTGGGGGGGGAGCTGGTGTGCCTGGCCAGTGACTCTGCCACCCGGCCTCATGCTACGGGTCGGTTCACCTTCCACCTGCTTAAAGGGGACTCTGCACTTCACGACTCCAGTGCACATTGGAGTTTTTCAATAAGAGATTTTTCCGTTTCGTTTTTTTGTGTTAACCTATAGCGTTAAAACGTGTATTCATAGCACATATATTGTTGATTCATCAATCGTTGAATTTGCCTAATAATGGCAATGTTTGCCATATGTCATACTCCCTTGATCAATGCATGGAGCTATGTAGCTCTGATATAATTTTTGTTATTGATATTTACTTTTCCTACCCATTCTGATGGTATATGTTATACATTTGATTATCTTTTCTCTTTGTAGGCACTCTTCCAACTCCTTACACCCATGACAAGACGATATACCACGTAAGTACTGCCAGTCAAAAGGGCGGCACAAACAACAAAATAAACGGTTACAGGACCTTCAATGAAACTAGGATTAAGACGAGACGGTACGTTTCCATCTGTGTCTGTTCGCAGGCTAGCACCCAGACGGACGCGATGCGCTCGTCTGGGCCCCGGCGCTGCCAGGTGAAGAACAAGTCAGTTTTGTGTCGGCCCTTCACACTGAACCAGGAGACCATGTGCCAGCTGCCAGAACCGCCCGCCAAGACCTCAGGTAGCGCTTCTAAAGAACCCTGGTGCATCAAATCCCTTGCAGATTCCCCGTGTCTGCCTGCCCCACAGCTGTGCACTGCGGCCACGGCTTCGGTTCAATGGATCATCATCGATGATGATGATAATCGGGTACAGTCCGTCATTAGCCCGTTTGGTTGGCTTTTGTGCGTATGAAATCACTGAAGGGGATGGTAGTCTTCCTGTGGCTCAACGCAGCCCCAATGAATGAATGAATGAATGAATGCATTTCCTCGCTCACTCTTCTGTATGTGTTTTGTGTTCCCGTGGCAGACTCCTCCACCGCAGCTCCACAACCTCGTCCCGTCAACCACCTGCCGGTGCGCCTCACCGACCGCCACTTCCTGGCCAAGAGGCTGTGGGGCAGCGTGGGCTGCGTGGTCTGCGGCCACCGGCCGCGCAAACGGGCAACGGAGGAGGAGGAGGAGCAGGAGGAGGGGCCCTGGGGGAGGAAGAGGGCGAGGACGGAGGAGTCGGAGGAGGTGTCGGGCACGGTGCGAGTGGCGGAAACGGAGAAGGGGGGCGAGAAGGAGGCGGAGACGCTTGAGCATGAGAGGCACCTCGAGGAGAAGGAGGAGGCGGTGCAGGCAGAGACGGGGGTTATGGAGGAGAGAGGGGAGACCAAGGAGGCGGGCTTGGAGACGGGGGTGGGCGTGGCCGGGCAGGGGGCGACGGACTTCTACTGCCGGCTGTGTCCGGGGCAGCCGGGCCTGTGTCCCGCCCCCTGCTTCGAGATCTACCACACCAGGCTCATGTACTGGGTCAGCCCGGGGGGGGGTGGGGAGCGGAGCTCTCCGGGGGACAAACTAAAAACTCCTCACGCCACTCTCCCTTTGCCGCCTCCGTCGGCCGCCAGTGTCCTGACACAGACCCCCACAGTCCAGGCAGAATCTGGACTACAGTAGGGGACTACAGGGCCGGGGGTGACCTCTAGAGCGTCCCCCTGCTCATTGATATATAGATATAAAACTGTGAAATGAACTTACCCATACTTTTTATGCAAAATTGCAGTGAAACGTGTACGCTCTGTACTGCAGATCTTTGTGTTCAATTTCGTCGTACTGTTGAGTTCCGTTCCACTTTCAAAATTTTTGATTGATTGGATTTACTGAAATATGAATTACATCAGATTTACATCAATTCTGAGCCAGGATCGACATGGAGCCTTTTCACTAATGGTGACACATGAGAATAATGCAACTTTATTTAAGGGAGATGGTATTTTGTCCTCGGTTTATAACACATTTCTTGTATCTTTAGGTTCTTGTTCATTCTTGTTATTCATTTGCCAAACACTTTCCTTGGTCTGGTAAGATTCGGTTTCTTTTCAATTTTATACTTTTTTTTTAAATTATTTCCACTTCCACTGTATGATGAAATGCTGAGGCATCTCTTTAGGGCTAAGGGGCCTGGGGTGGGTGCGGCACCAGTGATGGGCAGACTGACCCTAAAACAAGCCAGGTGGACAGCAGTACGACTGATTCCCCTTGGCACAGTGTCGCGTCCGGGAAAGACGGTGATTGGCGCCCCAGTCTAAACAAAAAAGGATTTGTGCATCTAGCAGAGTTCCACCAACCCCCCCATGCCAACCTGTTCTGTGGACATGTCTGTTGAGAGATCACGAAGGGCAATGACTTGGGCCTTGGTATTGGTTTGGTCCTTTTGCCAAGCGTATTGCCTCTTGTCTATGTCCGCTTATTTTCACCGTAGATAAGGGGGAATTCAAGAAAGGCACAATCCTTGATATATTTTTGATAGTTGAATCGGCTGAATTCATATCAGGCGTCATACTGTTACTTCCTTCATGGACATGAATGAGTGAGAGATCAGCAGGATTTCCCGGGTGTTTGCTCTACTCACACTATTACCTCACTTAATCCCATTATGTTCTCCAACATGATAAAACTTGTCCGTTCAAATAAATGAGGGCTTTACATTATTGTCGCTATTTTAATGGTGAAATATTGTTAATCTGATGTTGGTGTCAAGTTTGAACATGTTATTTGGCATATGGTTTCATGATTTGGCCAATGGTTTCATTCAGTTCATAGTTATTAAAAAGATATATATATTCCCGCTTGTATTCATAATTTATTGAGCACAAAAACCTTAATTATTTTATTTAACACGCTTTACTCCAGGTTGACTAAACCAATTAAATTGTCCTTAATTGCATGATGGCTTTTTCCTGTTTTTAATTTTTAACGTAGTATGGGAGTCGGGGATAGTGTCAACCTGCTTCCCTCGGCTCGCATATCGAGAACCACACGCCCTGTAACAGACAATCAGATCCCTCAGAGATTTAGAGAGAAGACACTGGCCAGCACCATCATCTCACAGAATCACCTCCACATCATGTGTAACATCCCACTCTTCTGTTGGATTACTGGTACAGTTCTGGAGCACATCTGGAAAGCATCCCAGAATGGAGATGAGATGCCCAGGACATTGACTCAAATGTACATCCACTTTCTGATGGTTCAGTCAACACAGGGAAACAGGAAGTATCATGGGAGATCTGAAAAACAGGCTGCTCGATGTCAGAGGAGCCTCTGTGTACTCAGGGAATGTTCAGATCTTTAAAGATGAGTTAGCGCTCTACCAGGGCAGAGTTCTTTGTCCATATGAGCCTTCAGGAGTTTCTGGCTGCTCTTTATGTATTACCGTCATTTATGCTAATAAGATACTCCTACAAGGTCTGCTTGGTGGGTCAGGAAGTAGCTCACGGACCAATCAGGGAACAGACAGTTACATCAAGAAGAAGATTAGTAAAAAGGTCTTAAATCGTTTCACCTCTCTGAATGAGTCTAACGAACCTTCTTTGGTGGAGGAGCCTGGAGGTCCAACATTAACTTACATCGAGAGTCTGAATGACTACTCTGCTTCAGAGAAGGGTCTTCTGAGATGGATGCCAGTGGTCAATTCTCCAAAACATCTCTGTAGGCAAACAAGACATTCATGGATATCCACAGCTGACTGATTTCAATATAATTTCCACTAAATCACTGTTTTTGTTCATTATGGGGTCTATATGTAGTAATACCTATATGAGTTGTATAAACCAATAAAAAATAAGTTAATTTATATTTGTTTAAGTATTGCTTATGTGACCTTCATTATATGATGTAGGAATCAAACATGTCACTGATCTGTCAGAGCTTGAAAAGCCTCAGTTCTCTGCTCCAACTCCTGTCAGAGAGAGCTGGACCGGAGTACCAATGATCTGCAGGATTCTGGGATGTAGTTGCACTTTATGGACTTGAAAACTCAACACTGTAGACTGAAAGTTCAGCTCAGTTTTACTCATCGCACGAAAAATTCTGGTCAAATTTTTGTAAAATGTGCTATATCTATAATTGTATACTAATTAAACATACCTCAAAACTATTTTTCAAATGTTTTATTAATTACATTGAATACATCTTCACTTTCTTTTGAATTATAACAATAGATCCACAACATATTTGAATGCCTGTGCATTAGCCCTTTCCAAAATGTGCAAATTGCATCGGCCACAATGAAATGATTCCAATTACTACTGCATAAATACAGATAAGAGTTGCATACAAATCAGACCGAACTTTAACGGAAACAATCAGATTATGATGAAATAACACAATGGCCAAGATGTAAAACGGTATTGGAACTATTATCGGCTGTGATGAATTTTATCAACTGCCCTCTTTCCAGTTATTTCTGTTCTCTATAGGTCTCTTTAATTAGTTAAGGCATTTTTATTATTTGGCATTCCTTCATAATTTTGAAAATGCATGTCTAAAATTCACCATTCAGTTTCACAAAAGTATTCTTTTAAATAAAAGCTGCTGGTAAAAAAAAAAGGACTGAGCTGGTTAAGCAGTTAAAAAAGCTTTTTTGTGTAATTAACATTTTGATATTTGCATGCATGTCAGAACCATAAAAGATCCTTTGTTGTACTCTTGTCAGTGACAGCAATTCAAAGAGAAATCGGTTGATTCCTTTCCTGGAAGTTCAGAGAACTAGCATATGGTTCATCGCTTTTTAAGTTTCCAAAAAGTTATTTTATTTCTTTACCTCAGCCCTAACTATAATGTCTTAAAAAATAATTTTCATAAAAAACAAAATAAATGAGATAACGTTTGAAAATTGCAAGTGAGGCAGAACCAAACCGGTATTTGCCTCATCAACATTTCTTAGAAACTTTCCATTAGTAAAAAATAACAAGATGTAGAGTTCAAAATCTGGATTACAGTAACCAGTTTGGTTGACAACAGAAGAGGCCAGAACAAGGTTTCCTGAGAAATAATAAGTGGGTCCTCTTGTGTATGCAAATCTTCAACATTGCACAACATGGAATACAAACACAGTCGGTCTGAAATTTGTCAGGACATAATAACGTACCCGTTCCTTGAGGATTAGATGCACATTTATATCCAAGGAACAATTCATACCGAACACCGGCCCTGACTATCCAGACCACAGTCTAGGAAAAGTCTCAACATGCTCTTCCTCCAATACTTCCTCCAATGCAACACCAGCAATAAAAAGTTCAGTAACTTTTACATCCCTACACATATCGTCCTTATTTACAGTTGACGAAAAATAAATCAGTTAAAACGCAAAATATAATAGAAACAAAAAACAAAAGAAAAATGGACAAACGGTTAAATTGATAGGTGGACGAACGCATTGGCAAGTGGGATGCTTGACGTTTTGGGAATGAGGGCACTTGGGAACCTGCAGCGAGCCTACGGGACGGCGTCATCAGGAGGAGAGCGGGGCGGGCACCCGGCTGGTGTCGGGGGCGGGCCCCCGGCTGGTGTCGGGGGCGGGCCCCCGGCTGGTGTCGGGGGCGACCAGGGGCGGCTCGGGATCCAGCTCAAAGCTGATGTTGACGAAGGCGGCGGCCGGCTGCTCTGCGGCCGGGCGCTGGGAGAGGCGGAGGCTGTCCCCGCTGCCCCCCTCCTCCCCCTCCTCCTCCTGCCGCTGGTTGAATTGGTGCTCCGCCTCCAAGGAGAGGCGGTTATCCTCCTCCTCCTCTTCCTCCTGTGCAGGAACACGGCAGAGGCGGTCGGTAAAGAAGTGCGAGGAGACGTTACGAACGCTTTGTGAAAATGTGATTTGAGGCAGATTAGGCTACGACCAATGGGAAATCATAAGGTTACGAACAATGGGAAATCATAAGGTTACGAACAATGGGAAATCATAAGGTTACGAACAATGGGAAATCATAAGGTTACGAACAATGGGAAATCATAAGGTCACGAACAATGGGAAATCATAAGGTTACGAACAATGGGAAATGCAGAGCACTTCAGCAACTGTTACACAAGTCTGTCACTTCAGTTGGAAGACCCCGTTACGGCCAACAATGCCATTTATTTGCCCTTGCCAGCTGTGCGTGTAGAATCGTACCTCTTTCTTAATGCGGTAGTACTCATCGATGGCATACTGGTATTTGGGCGTTGTTATTCCGAACAGAGAAGCCATTTTTTCTCCCATGTAGTCACACACTGCAGAAGGTAAATAGAAAATAAATTGGTTGGTAAAGTAATACGTAAGCAGTGTAAAGGAGGTATTTTCAGCATTTCCTATGAATTTGTAATGCCATTCTTTAAGAACTATATTCTTTGATTGTGTTTACATTTCAGATTTACCTATTTAAAGTTTTTTTGTGAAATATGGATGTTGCATACATACACCAACTGCTATATATTTTTAAATGCTCTGCATCAAGAGAAAATACATATACATAAAAAACATTAGAATCATTATGATTCAGATTTTCTAGATTCCTGCAGCCCTAATTGTAACAAGATTTAGAATATGTTAAACAAGTTCTAAGTGTCTTCAAGATTACTAGTGTAAACAACTATGACTAGAAACTATTTGGCCTCTTTCTTGCAGTTAAGGGTTAAACAATATTATTATTATTTAGTTATGAATTGCAACAAAATCCTTCCTTTAGAAGCTCACCTGAAACGGTGGAGGTAGCTGCTCTCCACATGTGGAACCAGAAGTATGGGCCCCAGGTGAGTTTGGACTAAAACACACCGAAAACAAGCCCTACATAAACCAGCATTGGAACACTAACATTACAATTGCCAATACTGTAAACAAGAATATGTGTCTCAGAGAAACATTCTAAGCAAGTACAATGTTGGCTGTGCATTTTAAGTTATATGGTGCTACTAGTATACAGGATGTTTCTCTACAGGCCCTCCACTCTGAGGCACATGTTGAGGTTTTGGAGGTGTGCAGTGCACATAAACTCCTTTATGCAAACAGCTGTGGATTATATTTACAGGGCAACTTCTTTCGCTGCGTAGCAACATGCTTACATGGTCTTCTCCACAAAATTCCTCTGCCTTCAATTTGGCATCTGGATTAACTCAAGAAGTCCAGTCTGTACTTTCAGAAACAAACTAATTTTGAAATCAGCTTACCGTGTCCACAGTCACAACATCTTTTTTCATAGGGGTCTCCTCATCCTCCTCTTCATCGGTGCTGTACTCCTCCATGGTCTCTCCGCTAGCAAAGAAGATGGTTCTACGAGGCACTCTAACTCTCCCACCTTCATCTATAGCCTCTCCCATCTCCACACTCTCAAAGTTGTCAGCAGCCCCATAATTCTTGAAAAATAACCAGAGAAAAATATATATTTGAGTCAGAAATGTCATACCACCTGACACTTTGGTCACACTCGTCGTTATAAGACACATCTCAGAGATATGAGATTGTGGCCATTCTATATTTAGCACAGTATTACAACATTAAACACTGCCCAAAACAACTACAGTACAAGAAAAATGCGAACACCAGGAGAAGAGTTTCACTTTCCAGTTGTATTATTGCATTGAATTTCCTAGTGGTATTGTGTTTCTTAAGACAGGACAACTATAAGCCTGCTATCGTCAACAACTGGCGTCCATAACACTTTGACGTGATCGCACTTGCTTAGAAATATAAATACACAGATATGCCACCACGAGTTACTTCAATATGGGAAAACAACATGGAACAAAATACGGTTGTCGTTTGGGGTGACCGAGCGTTTCAGCGCTGGAGCTATTGCTAAGGAAGTATTTTGTAAACCTAATTAAACCAAGATTTGTAGCAGCCATAAGACAAAGAAAAGCACGCAGATTGAGGATGATCTAACCTTATCAGGTTCCATGGTTTGGCCAAGTGAAACGTTGACATTAGTGAGATACAGCGACAAATCTGCCATTACAGGGACGCTGGTTTCTAACAACTTCCAAACAGGAAGCCTCTGACTATAATAATAAAAGAGAACCGTACACAAACACACGACAACTTCCGGTCACGCCTATTCAAATAAATGACCAGTGTTTCCCAACCACCCGTCCCTGGACCGGAGCCGGTCCGTGGACCCGTTATAACCCATGGTTATAACTGTGCATTGAAATATTTTCAGAAAAGGCAGAATTTTTTTTTATATATATATATATATATATATATATATATATATATATATATATATATATATATATATATTATTTTAATTTATTTAACTTAGGCTATACGAGTCATGTTATTTCCTCCAACACATCATCTCCATATACAACCATTTATTTGTTTCATTAATTGTTTTGAACGTTTAAATAATGGTTATAAAATCCATAAAATTAGCCTTTCATCACATGCATCTAAACCACTGTAAATTAAGCACTGTAAACATCTTTTCACTACCTTTTTGTTTATTTGAGTCTCAGCTGACTTTTCTTGTGTTTCTCTAATACAATTTTATCATTTTATATTATTGTATTGTTGAAGGGAGCCTGAAACTCAAGAAATATGCCGATCCTTGGAACCCCTATATGTGACTAGACAACATACAAGTATAAATGTGGGCGTAATTTTTTTGTAAGTAGAAATCCATTGTGTATTGAAAGTAACAAGTAGTTTTGACACACAACACAACGCTTTTTATATCATTTAACTTACTTTATCGAGCCCCGAATCTGACGTCTATTGTCTATGTGCTGAATGACTGTATGATTCAAACAATGCATATGCTTTTATCATATGGTCATCTCAACTCTACAGTGAATTACATGAATAATAATGACCTATCCAATCTCTAGAAAGCTATCAATATGGCAGAGGAAATTAAAAATATATACGCGTCAAAGCATCAAATAGATAGATGGATAGATGGATAGATAGATAGATAGATGGATGGATGGATGGATGGATGGATGGATGGATGGATGGATGGATGGATAGATAGTCTATCTATCTATCTATCTATCTATCTATCTATCTATCTATCTATCTATCTATCTATCTAAGATAGATAGATAGATAGATAGATAGATAGATAGATAGATAGATAACAACTTTATTAATCCTTAATAATAAAGTTTTCCTCTGGTTACAATTCCTTTGTAACCAGAGGATATGATACATACAATAAAAATACAAAGTACGAATGAAAA
Source organism: Gadus chalcogrammus (assembly GCF_026213295.1). Lineage (NCBI taxonomy): Eukaryota > Metazoa > Chordata > Actinopteri > Gadiformes > Gadidae > Gadus > Gadus chalcogrammus. The sequence continues at coordinate 6,938,168 of NC_079416.1, read as the reverse complement.
CAAAAATAGACACTATCGTAAATTCTAAAGTAAAGACAAACAGAACAAACAGGAAAACCAAAACAAATGGTATATACAATATAAATGATAAATGATAAAGTGGTCCAGTACCAGTACTTATTGTTGTCCACTAGGAACTGCTGTTTCCCCCCTGAACGCATCCCTGTGCCCGCCGTCCAGCCCCTCCAGGGCAGACTGCCGTGCTCAGCCCGCACTCCCATTAACCGCTCGGAAAAATGACAGCACGGAAGTCTGGCTCTCGGCTAGAGACGGAGATAGAAAGATGCCGCTCAGAGTGTCAGTGGGACAAAATACCGGAGCTGGTTCGACAGCTGTCGGCCAAATTAATATCCAACGGTAAGCCATTGAAAAAAATGATATAATGTCGTTTTCTGGTCATACATTCATTCTGCGGCCTTCAAGGTTGTCATCATCCTCGGTCTTTCCTATCCGTGTCATGCGTCTTAGGGGTTCATTTCGCGGGCAATGCCGACCTACGTATAGCTAGCAACACGGTTCATTGTGATGATGGAAACGATTTGACAACAGCCCTTGTCAACCCTAATAGAATGCTTTCTTAATCGCAATCAGACGACCCGTCTAATGGGACACACATCTAATTGAAATTAATTCAATGCATGAAAACTTTTGAGGAGCGTTTATCATCTGAAAAGAGGGACAGCTAACTTCCATGCTAGCTGTCAAACCGGTGGCAGGTTGGTGACCCAGGAAGCTAGCTCTTTGGACAAAACGATGGAGTTGTTGTTTGACTGTGATGTGTCTAAACATGTTTCGATACTAGTGCCAGTCGCAAACGATTTTTGGTTTGCTACACTTTCTGTCTTACTGAGTTAAATGAACTTGAGGATAAAACAGCCTTGATACTTGCACTAGTTAAAAATAATTGGTTGATTGCAAGAAGTTTGTATGGTCAAGCTCTGTAAGCTGACAGTATTTCAATATTTCTGTACTGTCATTTATGTGGGCATTATTAGTGAAATACTTAATTTCATTATTATTATAATATAATGCCCTCAGACTTGTTCATCACGGTTGGTTATTTGGTCCTTTTGGTCCTGCCATCAGCACGCCAAAATAAAATGCATGTTTAGACCTACACTTTATTGAGAGTTAGTAGAGTCACAAATACTTCAATGTAATGAAACAAGTTAGCACTTTTGAAGAGTAAACCATACAGCCCTCACTACATACAAATCTGTCTATACCTGAAGATGTCTCCTGTTATTCAGTCATATAAATACTTCATAGGATTATGCTTGGATCTGTAACATATGCGTCATAGGGTCTCACAGCTCAGCATTAGTAACAGGATTATTGCTTGAGGCTAGGGTGATATGGAAAGAAAAATGTCAGTATAATCCTAAGAAGCCTACACAATATCGATGCAGCACCAACATCAGGTTGGTTGAAAAACCTAAATGTATCATTCTTTATTTTTTCTCAAAAAATAAATAAATATCATAATTAGTCCTACACATCTATATTGCAATTATATATTGAAAATGTTTGTGATTTGAATGAAGAAAAACTGCTGCTTGTGTGTCACAGATGACCTGGGCGAGCTACTTCTGGCAGAATGTAAGCTCCAGACGTACCTGAAGGAGAACCCCATTAAGCAAGGTGCCAGCCCAAGGGGACCCCGTCCCAAGCTGGTGGAGGTCAGGAAACACCTGACAGCGGCCCTGGACAGAGGGAACCTCAAGGTGAGCGTGCAGGTCTGGATAGAAAGCAGGGCTGCTGGCTGCTTGTGTATCCAAGTCTTCAGGTTGTGTTGAATATAAGATCGGCATTATTGCGCTGACATTAGAGGCTGTTAGAGTCCTTTATTTTGGATGTGCCTGTCTCACTTTACCCCAAGGCCTTTCTAAAAACGACATAACACAATTTGATTGTACAGCTGTTTACCACTTTTTTTTGTCCCTGCCTCCTTTTTCTTCTTTCTCTCCTTCTCACCTGCCCCTCACTGTAGTCGGACTACCTGCAAGAGGCCAGCTTGCTGATGGCTAAACTCTGCTATGTGGAGGGAGAGTACAGAGATGCCTTAGGTAACATGGACCTTCCTTGATTGGGCCAACGTCGCCCCTTCCGTCCACACAGAGCTCTGTTAACGTCTGATTTGGTGTGTTGACAGGGCACTATGGCCGGGTTAGTTTGGACGAGCTACAGCTGGCCGGAGCGCCTGTCTACAGGCTGTCCATAATCGCAGAATCCTACGCTACTAAAGGTACAGAACATGTATAAAGCTTGACCCGTGTACAGACTGGAATCCAGTTTGTAGCCTCTCTGAGTATGTGCTAGTCCAAAGGATTCGATTGAAAGAACCTCACCAATCCCAAGGGAACCATTTTGACTGGGAGAAACGCCAGCCTTTAGAACTCTGATGACTCAGTTCTGTCTTGCATAATGTCATTATATTATTTATATAGTTGAATGTTGAAATTCTCCTGACGATGCATATTCATTTGTCCATTTAGTTTTGATCCCTAAATATGTCATTCAATCCCATGCGGTAGACTAAAGTTTGAGCAGCTAATTAGAACTGCTGAGGAAGCAAAATAGATCATCAGATTTTAGATAAATTCCTGAAGTCTGATGACAGATAAGCTCAAATCTGGGTGAACAGGAAGTTTCTTTTCCTTTTGCTTCATATCATTTTTGACCAATCCTGTTGCTTGAGGCGGGGATCGTTAAGCGCATAATTGGCAAGATGAATAAAGTCACTGTAAACCTTTCAAATCAATACTCTATAGACTCTACTAGAAAGACACGTAAACTGTAGAAAGGAAACGGGAAACAAGCTGTATCTCTCTCCATCCCTGCTTTCCTTGTACTTATACTATTCCCATGGATCAGGGTTGTGCCTGGAGAAGGTCCCGACAGCCTCTCCGTCGCTGTCCAATAACAACACGGGGTCGCCGGTGCTGTCCAATAGGAGGGCAAGTGAGCGGGACCAGGAAATCATCACCTGCTACGAGAAGTCAGGAGACATCGCCCTGCTCTATCTGCAGGAGGTCGAGAAGGTGTGTGTGTGTGTGTGTGTGTGTGTGTGTGTGTGTGTGTGTGTGTGTGTGTGTGTGTGTGTGTGTGTGTGTGTGTGTGTGTGTGTGTGTGTGTGTGTGTGTGTGTGTTGGCCATCATGTTGACACAACTCTACATCAGGCTGAGCCCATGTGGCTCAGGGTTCTGTGAGCAGGATATCGTGTGCATATGTTTGCAGAAGGGATTTTTTGGTTAATATTGTACGTGTCTTCACCTTGTGTCCACAGGCGTTGTCAGCCGGGATGCAGAACCGCAGCCCTAAGCCGGGGCCCGCGGCCCACGACCAGGAGCTGGGCTACTTCCTTGAGACAGGCCTGCAGAGGGCCCACGTCATCCACTTTAAAAACGGGTGAGAGAGAGGAGCGTGAGACGGTGGCTTTGTGTCTGGGTCCCTTATTTCTAAACGACGCCATGTGGCAGAGGTGACGGAGAGCTTTCACACATGCACCGAAGAAAGGCCCGGTTACTCTTTTCACCATTGTGTATTTGATGAGTTAACCCTTTTCAATTGCTCATTCAATTTCAAAGTATTTAAACTATTTTTGTAACTAAAGGAGAATGAGTAACACACTAAAGGAGAATGAGTTACACCCAACGTTTAAGTCATTTTGAAAGCGTTTCTCGTTGGAACGATTTTGGATCTTAAAACATATATTCACGCTCTGAATTATAACGATGTGAAGCGGTGAACTAAAAGACGTGCTCGGGCAGCAGCTCTCCTTTCTGTAGAGCCGTTGTTGGGTCAATTTCTACACCATAGGGAATTACAAAGTAGTAACATAGCCAAATGAGAATGCAATCAAAGGGTTATGAGAATGCTGCTTAAAAGTGTATCTCGCCAGCTCTACAACATTAGAAAGTGGGTAAGTAACTGCATAGCCAATAGAGATCTATTGGGGTTATTATACAGCAGGTCCAACAGACTTGAAATAGACTCCAGATTTAGTTAGTTCAATCTGTAAATCTATTTATCTGACTTTCCATATGTGTACATAGGTGGAAACCTCCCACCAATAAAAGCTCCACCAAACGATTTCTCGCTGAGATTTAGCCTGTGTATTCAATTGTCTCATTCTGTACAATTGCAGGTGAAACACTGGTAGTGGAAATAATCATTCAAAGAGCACATTCTAACGGTCGTTGTTACTGGACAGTCTTTAGTTTGGTTGCCTCCTCCATGTTAACCCGGTGTCTTCTTCCCCTGGGGACTAAACCCACTCCACAAGGTTCCACACGTGTAAAGATCGAAAGTAGGTACCAAAGGGGAATATAGACTCCCAGGCTGGGACACTAGGTGTAGTTGAGTGGTGCCCCCCCCCCCCTACATCATCATCCTCCCCATCCCTTTTAGTTGCAGGGCCGAATCCTGAGGCAACGCTACAGCTTAACCTAAGCCAGCTCCAAGCGCAGTAGCTCCTCCTTGCCTTGTCTTTAGACCGTGTGACTGGGAGATGTCTCCACTGTAGAGCAGCCCTGTAGTGAGGTTATTTGGTTGTTTGTGACCTACATGGCATATTTAGTGAAGTCCATGCAGAGTAGCATCCCTTACAAATAGTGATACCGTCCTATACATGTGAAAAGTAAGGCAATGAAAACCTTACATTTGGGTGTATATTTATTTGTCAATTTGTTTGTACTTTTGTTAATTGCAGTCTAACTTGTACTTCTTGGGGTCTTCATAGAAACTTAACACGGGGGGTCGGCCGATTCAGGGAGATCCTACGGGCCGTGGAGACCCGGACCACCCAGAACCTACGCATGGTGAGGGAGCCTGGGTATTTTTGCCATAGTATGCTATCATTCATAATGATCTCATGGGTTTGGTGAACTTTGACAAACTTTTAAAAATACTTGGTGAAATATCGACCCCTACTGGTCATTTATTTCCCTAATTTGATTGCAAAGTAGCCTTTGTAATTCGTTTTAAATGCAGCATTTGGTTGATCCTAGGTGGGTTTTTTGCCATTTTAAAGTGGTATGATTGAAAAGGAGGAGGTACAATCTTTGCAAGGACAGCAGGAAAGCCAATCTAGCGATTATTATGACGTGTTACATTATGTAGTTTTATATTTTATGTGGCATTCCTGGATAATAATACACCAAGCCACATGGCATTGCTTGCCTTATTTTTGTTTATCATTGCTAAAATTTTCCCTGATCTGACCTCCTAGTTTCACTGAGAAATAAGTGCGACGTACAAGTACATTGATGAAGTATTCGGATTGGGCTGAAGAAAAGATTAAAGAGTCAGTGATTTTTTTTTAAATTATTCAAAATGGTTGTGTGTGTTTCCTGCTTAAGACCATCGCCAGGCAGCTAGCAGAGATCCTGCTGAGGGGGATGTGTGAACAGAGCTACTGGTCTCCGATGGAAGACCCGCCCACTGTGTCCCCATTGGATGACCCGTCACAACAAGGACACACCCACAGCAACAAGACCTACAGCCTCAGCCGCCGCCCGAGGATCTACTCCGGAGAGAAGTACGGATGGGGAACGTCAATCAAACCACAGCAGTGAAGTTCAAGTTCGATACTCTTACCTTTCTCCTGATCTTTCTCGCCCTCTCTCAGTCTCTTTTGTCCTCAGGAAAACACTGAGGAGGCCTTGCTGCTGCTCCTCATCAGCGAGTCCATGGTAAGACGGAGCAAACCACACCTGCAATCTGCATTTTTCACTTGCCCCACTTTTCTTGGATGCAATCCTTTTTATTGAGTCATGCTTCTGACGCATCTGTGTGAAGTCTCGCCATTGGGATTGACCCTGAATGCGTGGGGACCGTGAGACTCGGATCAAAACACAATTTATTCAAAAACAAAGTGAAGTCAGCCACAAATGCTGACTGCAGCTTTAAAATAAAAGTCTGAAGACGGTGGAAAACACACCATCTCCATCTCAACGTCGAAAAGGAAATGCCATTATCGAATTCATCATGCATGAAGCACGGGGTATTGGCGCTAGGGCTGCACGATATGGGCAAAATATGATATCCCGATATTTTTTGGCTGAATGGCGATATACGATATATATCTCGATATTTTCTATAGAGCGGGTTAGATGTTTTTTTTCTAAGTCAAAAGCCAAATGTGAGATGTTGCAAGCACTTTTATTAAAACATAGGTCAGTATGACTGCAACATGTGATTTTGTATCGTTATTTTCAACAGAATAGAGTGAACATGTTAAAAAAAAAAGGGACGTTTTTCACCTTCTTCACAAAATAATCACCTATGCAAAACATTATAAAGCTGTAGGTTACACACATTAGCTACCAATAAGAGCATTGGCTTCGTCGCATTGTCCTGCGTACTACGGTGAGGGTTTCAGTGCGCCGTAACTTTAATCCCCGCCCCCTCCCTTCTCCGTTCCATTTGGGAACATGTTTGGTTTCATTTCGCTTGTTTCGTATATTTTAATTAATTAATTAAGAGCGTCACCAGAGGGCGCTCCCAACACATTTGCCGAGCGCCGGCCCTGGTTTCGGGGCAGAAGAAACTGTCGCGGCCGGTGATGCAGCACTTTGTACCGCTGCTGTAAATGGTGGAACAGATTTGTCGTGCTTCCACTTTTAGTCACAACGGTTTTGCTACACTCTCTACAGAAGACCTGCAGCTGCAGCTCATCTGTTTTTTTTAAACCCAAACTATTTCCACATTATGGAGCCGTTGTTTCTCCTCTTTGAAACAATTTCGTCTCCCGCCGCCGTCTCGTTTTCTTTACGGCTATCATCCATGCTTGTTGTGTTGTGAGGGGGCGGCGGGGGTGGGAATGAGGCGTCTTTGCACACGGCACGTTCGGAAAGACAGAGTGAGAGGGGGAGGGGTCGCGCTCACAGTCTCCAAGGCAAATGCTGTAGACGCTTGAGCGGGAAACTGACCATTTTAACGCATATCGATATAAACGATATTATCAAATCTTGTATCCCCTTGGAAATTATATCGATATATCGTACATAGCCGATATATCCTGCAGCCCTAATTGGCGCATGAGCAAAAAAAATAGTGGTTCAGCTGTTGGTCGTTTGTTGTCACGGACCAAGTACTATAAAGCCTACCCTAACCCTTAAAACGCTCCCACACTCCCCAGGCCAACCGAGACGCTGTGCTGAGCCGGATCCCCGAGCACAACAACGACCGCATCATCAGCCTGCAGTCTGCCTCCGTGGTCTACGACCTGCTCACCATAGCTCTGGGGAGGAGGGGCCAGTACGAGATGCTCTCTGAGGTAGGTACGCACGCACGCACCCACGCACGCACGCACCCACGCACACTATTGTTTTCATGTCAAACATGACATCATTCTCCTTTGTCTCCTTCGGCGTGTCTGCAGTGCCTGGAGCGAGCCATGAAGTTTGCCTTTGAGGAGTTCCACCTGTGGTACCAGCTGGCGCTGTCGCTGATGGCGGCTGGCAAGTCGGCGCGGGCCGTCAAGGTCCTGAAGGAATGCATCCGGCTGAAACCCGAGGACCCCGTCATCCCGCTGCTGGCCGTCAAGCTGTGCATCGGACCCCTCCACTGGGTGAGGGCCGGGCCCCTAACTGCCGCTGGTCAGCGCTGGCATTAGAGCGACCCTGTCGCGGGGGGATCAGGGCCACAGATTCACAGCTAAAAATAAGACGCGTGAACACTTCCAGCGCACTCGACGGGTGGCTGAGGACAGATCCCGGTGCTCGGTGTGAACTAAGACGTCCCGTCTCGGGTCACCGTGTTGATACAAGGTGCTACGGCTGTCTAGCGGCAGGAATTTGGCAATGCTACACGTAGCACAGGATTCACGTGTCCACCCATACAATGTACAAGGTCTGAAGAGGAGTACTGAATGAAAATGACTGACGAAAGATGTTTTTATTTATATCTATTTATACTAGGGCGATTAGCAGACACTTTTGTCCAATACAACGTGCAACCATTCACACACCGACAGCGTTGACAACCACACATGGTGAGGGTTAAGTGCCTCGTTTAGTGACACCTCGACACTCGACTAGGAGGAGCCGGGGATTCGAACTAACAACCTTCCGGTTACAAGTCAACCCGCTCAACCTCCTGAGCTACTACTCCCCTCAATCAACTTTCTGTTGATTTTTTACAAACGAATGCCCCCTCTTACCTTCTCTCCCCTCACTCATCACTCCCTCTCGTCTCGTCGCGTTCCCCTCTCTTCTGGGTGGAGCTCGTTGCAGCTTGACGAAGGGGAATGCTTTGCCAAGATGGTGGTGGACATGGGGGAGAAGGCTGCAGAGTTCAGGGCCAAGGGCTACCTGGCTGCCGGCCTGGTGTACAGCCTCAAAGCCACCGACGGTGAGGCTGCCTTCAGATCACATCACGTCAAATGTGCTCGGCATGCCCTCACTTTGGAAGCCAGTTCTAATTTTCCTTTTGAATTCTCTCTCTCTCTCTCTCTCTCTCTCTCTCTCTCTCTCTCTGTCTCTGTCTCTGTCTCTGTCTCTGTCTCTGTCTCTGTCTCTGTCTCTGTCTCTGTCTCTGTCTCTGTCTGTGTCTCTCTGTGTCTCTCTGTCTCTGTCTCTGTCTCTGTCTCTGTCTCTGTCTCTCTCTCTCTCTCTCTCTCCCTCCAGCATCCCTGCGAGGCACGCAGGAGGAATACCAGAGAAAAGCATTGGGAGCGTTCCAGAGGTTTGTACTTTCCTAGTGTCCTCGTGGTTGTTTGTTAATGAACTTGTTAATGAACTTGCCAAGTCTAACCGGATCAGCCCTTCTGGAAGACATTTTTTTTATTGCATAATTTCTTGGTAAAGACATTTACAGTATATGTTTACTATTATCTTCCTGACCGACTGTTGACGTGCCTGTCTGTCTGGATTTCCAGAGCACAGAGTCTATCTCCCACTGATCACCTGGCGTCTTTCTACCTGGCGCTGCAGTTGGCTGTCTCCAGACAGGTAATGGCCTCTAATCTTTAAGGAATATACAAGAGGAAAAACGGCCATCATTCATTCAACTGTGCAGCGGAGAGGGTGAACTTCCCCTTCAAGAACGTGTGTGTGTGTGTGTGTGTGTGTGTGTGTGTGTGTGTGTGTGTGTGTGTGGAACCCTTAAGGGAATGCCCCTCTAAAAGTGTGTGTGTGTGTGTGTCCCTGAAGGCAATGCCCCTCTAATGGCATGTTTCCACCGGAGGGTGCGTGTCGGTTCACTTCGCAAAGGTGCGTCACGCGTCGTGTTTCCACCGTCAAAAGTGGGCGTGATCCGGACTGAGCCGTATTGAGCCGTACTCGCCACCGCAGTACTCCTCCGTTGGGGTACTGAGACGCCTGATAGGGTGCTGGGACGTTCGAGCTACACACGCCGTCCGTTGATTGGTCCGAAGCGTACCCGCCGGTGGAAAAGCGCTATAAGAGTGCTATGTGTGCATCCCTGAAGGCCCCTCTACGAGTGTGTGTATCTCTGAAGGGAATGCCCCTCTAAGAGCATGTGTGTGTGTAGATCCCTGAGGCGCTGGGCTACGTGAGGCAGGCCCTGCAGCTGCAGGGGGACGACGTCCACTCCCTCCACCTGCTGGCTCTGCTGCTGTCCGCCCAGAAGCACTACCACGACGCCCTGAACATCATCGAGATGGCCCTCTCCGAGTACCCAGAGAACTTCAAGTGAGGCCCGCGCGCACGCGCACACGCACACAGACATACAGACATAGATTACAATTATGCTTTGTCATGCATCAATATAATTCTAAAGGCTACTTGAAACATTCTGTCATTGGTTGTTATTGTCAGCAAATTTTCTTCCCCGATAATAGCCACGAGGGTTGCCGCGGTGTGGACATTTTCACACCGAGTAATACACTCGTGTCAACACCGGTATTACCGAGTATAAACGGTATAAACGTTGAAACTAGGTCAACCGCCATCTTCTCCTTCGACTCTCCTCTCACACTCGGTGACAGCGTTTGGCAGCGCGCCAATTCTCGGTGATAGCGTCTTATAACGTTCTATACATAATGCTATAATATCATTTTATAGATAATATCAAGGCCAAAAGCTCTGCGCCTCCGGATGGCCGTAGCACGGGGAGCTTTATTTGGGGTTTGTTTACCGGCGTTGCTATGGTTATCAGTCTTGTGTGTTCCAGCGGTTTGTTAGGTAGCCTATCTATTATTATATCTAACTATTGTTAATAGGTTTTATTTTCTTAATTATAATTATATTAATCATTTTAATAACTTTAAAAAAAAATATTACTGAAAAAAATAAATAATAACTCGGTGTTGCCAGTGTGCAACGTAATCGATGTGCAACACTGAGTAATAGGTGTTGGCCTCAGCGGTAACACCGGTAATACTGTATACCGCGGCAACCCTAATAGCCATAACCTTTTTTTTTTCATGATGGTTGGATATGGTGTGTGTGTGTGTGTGTGTGTGTGTGTGTGTGTGTGTGTGTGTGTGTGTGTGTGTGTGTGTGTGTGTGTGTGTGTGTGTGTGTGTGTGTGTGTGTGTGTGTGTGTGTGTGTGTGTGTGTGTGTGTGTGTGTCAGCCTGCTGTACACCAAGGTGAAGCTGGAGACCCTGTGTAGAGGACCGGAGGAGGCGCTCCTCTCTTGTAAACACATGCTGGAGATCTGGAAGAGCTTTTACAACCTCACCAACCCCAGGTACAACCAACACACACACACACCCACACGCCCTGCACACACTCACACTCACTGGACGTCCCAGAAACGAGTCACTTGGTCTAACCTCTACATCCTCATATGTTGCAAACTTACTTCATGTACATTTTAAAGGTCTCCTTTTCTACCACCAGGTTTCACTGTAATTACACTGCCATTACAAGCTGATTGGATAGGTTAGCCTACCGTTTGCTACAGTTGATTGGCTAGGCTGGTAGACTGATCCATCCAGCATACATCTAGGTGTGATCTCCCCAAGTCACAGGGCTGGGTAAAATAGGTGGTGGAACATGGGCCCTATAATCATTGTTGTTGTTTTTTAATGTCCGCCTGCTTGTGGCTTGTGTGCATCACTCCCCGTGCTTGTTGGTTGTCATAGTGACTCGGGGCGTGGCAGCAGTCTGTTGGACAGAGCCATAGCAGACCGACGACAGCTCAACGCCATGACTCTGCCTGACTTCAGCGACCCAGACACTGGTACACACACACACACACACACACACACACACACCCACCCACCCTGTGGTCCTGACACCTCGTCCTCAGGCTCCCGTTCCCCCTCCAGTGAGGTTCCATCGCAGCGTTCTCCGTCCTATTTGACATTGGTTATTCCTTGTTCCTCGCTGAACCTCATCATTAAGGACGTCTGTGGATATGTGTTCGATGACGTGTGGCGTGTTCCAGCACTCTGAGCCCCGCCCACGTCGGGTCGTAGGAGGACGGTACTGCGTCCTTGTCCCCCTCCTCCTCTTGTCATTCATCCTCTCTGTGATGTGTATTTCTGTGTGTGTATTTCCTGGAGGCCTCAGGTTCCTCGTCCTCTCAGTCCAGCTCTGAGCCCGTGTCCCCCTCCCCCTCCCCCTCCTCCCCCTTCTCCTCCCCCTTCTCCTCTCCTCTCTACTCCCCCTTCTCCTCCCCCTTCTCCTCTCCTCTCTACTCCCCCGCCTCCCCCACGTCTCCCGCCTTCTTCGCCAACCTCCCGCCTCCCCTCCCGGCCACCAGGCAGCCGTCCATCCCGCCCCCCCCTCCTCCCCTTCCCCCCTGTCGCTTCGGCCCCCCGCCCTCCTCCAAGGTCCGAGGTCCCGCCTTTTGCGACCACGCCCGGCCAAAGCCCTCCACCAATAGTAATCCACCTCCCACCTTAGGCTGCCATGCTGTAGTAGCATGGTGTGGAGTGTACTGTGTGTGTGTGTGTGTGTGTGTGTGCGTGCGTGCGTGTGCCATAACTTTCAAGTTTTAATCATTTGAGTTAATGATGCTTTAAAGGTGCTGTGGGTAAGATTTGAGAACTGTAAAGAGAGAGTGCAGGAGAGATTTAAAAAGTCAGTTCCTCTGTTTCTCAGAAGGTTCACATCCACTCATAGGCAAGACGGATTCCCCGAACCAATCAGGGAAGAGATGACGTGATTGATCAGAAATGTGCCAGGATCGATCTAAATTCAAAGTGATCGAATACAGAGGCAGTTGCACAACCAGCACAGATATTCTCAGAGCATTTCCCTCATTAATAGCTGACAGATGGCTATGGCATTCCTAACAAGTGACACTCTGCCTGATCAGGTCTTAAATCTTACCTACTGCACCTTTTTAATTTACCTTATGGTTCAATGAATACAATGATTTTTTCAGAAGCAATCATTATTATATGGGTGGAGATTGTGAGTGGGTTTGTGTGTGCACTCTCACACAGTCACGCACTTACTCGCTTACGCACGCTCAATCTGGCTGATTGAGGGTGTGGAGCTGATGAAATATTAACCACATTAATCAAGAGTCTTTATGCTTGGCGCTCACTAGCACGGCATGGTCGAGGACAGCTGGGCTCTGGTGCATATGCAATGGAGACATGCAGAAATGCTCAGGTCATCAGTTTAGCCTCGCACACTGCAGACCCCCCAACTCCCCCCCCCCCCCCCAATACTGCAGACCACCCCTGAGTAACACACCCTAACAGGGTATTACATCATCTTCCTGTATTTGTATGTATTTCTTTATTCAGAGGTTGAATGGAGTTGCCAGCGGTCCTTTTCGGTATCTGGTGAACAACACACAAACACATGAAATATAATCACTCATACGAACAAACGCACAACATTGTGAGTAGCCAGTGTCCCAGGGGCTGGGAGTTAACCCTCTGACGTGTTTGCTTCTGGTGCTTTTATTCCACTGTCTTCTTTTTCTTTGTCTTGTCATTCATTAACGATCATGCTTTTGATTTTGTTTTGGGTTATGTTTGTTTTTCAATCAATTTTCTTTCCGAAGGCGGCTTTCAGGACAGTAGTGCTCTGGGCTTTCCCTCCATGTTTTATGTTTGTAAGTAGTCCTCTAACATCTCTCTTATCTATTCATCTGTCTGTCCATGTTTTAAGTTTGTAAGGAGTCCCCTTAAACATCTCCCTATCTGTCCATGTTTTAAGTTAGTAAAGAGTCCCCTAACATCTCCCTATCTGTCCATGTTTTAAGTTAGTAAAGAGTCCCCTAACATCTCCCTATCTGTCCATGTTTTAAGTTAGTAAAGAGTCACCTAACATCTCCCTATCTGTCCATGTTTTAAGTTAGTAAAGAGTCACCTAACATCTCCCTATCTATCCATGTTTTAAGTTGGTAAGTAATCCTATAACATCTCCCTATCTATCCATGATTAATGTTAGTAAGCTGTTCCCTAACATCTCCCTATCTATCCATGTTTTAAGTTGGTAAGTAATCCTATAACATCTCCCTATCTATCCATGATTAATGTTAGTAAGCTGTCCCCTAACATCTCCCTGTTTATTCATCTGTCTGTGCTGCCGTCCATCTGGCTCTCAAGGCACCGATATGCTGAAAATAAAACAGACAAATGGTGTGTTCACACACGCACACACACGCCAACGGCCACTTCAGGGACAGGAACGCGCCGACAGTCGTTGCCTAGGGTTGCTATCTTCGCAGGGTGCACAGTCAAAATATTCAAACTTTTATGACATGCCTTCTGAAATACAATGCCTGCAGTCGATGAACAATACCAGGTGAATTATTATGTCAGATGTCAGTACCTTTTAAATATTGGGTATCTGTAAAATATTTAAGGATTAAGAAGGGACAATAACAACCGATGACTATTGTCCCCCGCCAAAACCTGCTTATTGGAAATTTGTATTTTGAGTTTATCGGGGCCTTTAGTCCATCTTTCCTTTGTGTCTGCAAACCTGCGTGTGTGTGTGTGTGTGTGCGTGCGTGTGTGTGTGGCACATTAAGTGCTGTGAGTCAAACATTTGAAGCAATATAGACTCTAACCTGATCCTATTCCATTTTATGCAACTTCATGTCAATAAATACCATTACAAGAAGACAAATATATATTTGTTTAGCTGCCAAGCCTGATAAGAACTACCCACACCTAAATTCAAAGACATAAAATTATTATCTATATGAATATCATTGGCATCACTGCAGGAAAGCAGTCTTCTTAATATTCAATGTGATATCAAATTGTCAAGCGAAGTGACACAATTCCTTTCTGTGGCTACATGACATGGCTTCAGTTAAAACCCGCCCAATGCCGGTACCACCTCCAAGACGCCCATCCCTCAGGTGTGAGCCAACGTAGCCTAGCTGACTCTTTAAGATACCTTGCAGGGAGTTTAGCTTGCAGAGTGACCAGCTGAGCACTGGCTTCTGTGCCCTGGCTTACACAGCTTTGTCTCGTGAGTCATAAGCCGGCTACGCCACTTCACCTGTTTCGCAAGCTGCGCAGCTTTTCATTCTTTACGTGCTAATCCCACAGAAGAGAACGTGTGTTTGTGTGTGTGTGTGTGTGTGTGTGTGTGTAGCTGATAGTGTGTGTGTGTGTGTGTGTGAGTGACACAATCCTCCCATTCTTCTTCCTCTCAGACCCAGGCACATACACGTTCTGCTTTACCGTTCAAACCTCGAGCAGATCCCAATGGAGTAATGGTTGCTCTCAACACAAACCCAGAAGGCAGATCCTCCATCATGACTCCAGTGGTCAGACCCATTGCACTGTGTTTCCGCACGTCGTGTGGTTTCCTCTTGTCTAACACCGCGTTCTCCTCTGGTGTGAAATAACCTTTGTTTTGTGCGTGTGTGCGTGAGTTTTTGTTTGTATCGTCGTTGACCACTGCTCACCACCAGCTTAATACATTGAGGTTTGTGTCCCCAGGTTCGGTCCACGCTACGTCCATCGCGGCGAGCCGCGTGGAGCAGGCCCTCTCCGAGGTGGCCTCGTCCCTGCAGAGCAGCGCCCCCAAACAGGGACCCCTGCACCCCTGGATGACCCTGGCCCAGATCTGGCTGCATGCAGGTGCCCGGCCCGCGCGCCTTTACTGTGGAACTCAACCACTGCATAGTTGACCCAACGCGACCAACCCAAAAGTGAAGGTCGACGAGTACTTTGGTCGTCACTTTGGAGAAGGGTTTCTGATGAATGAATAGCAGTAGGTGTGGTTGTTTAGATTACTTTACTAGAAGACAATTTGAGCCAAAAGCCGGACTTTCAATACCCTGTGGTTAGCGCACACGCAAAGATAATACTGATGAATGAATACAATTCTTCGGTTTCTCTTTGTGTGTTCTGGGTTGGTTTTTAGAGTTTGGTTCTCGGTTCAATAGTTTGGTATCGGGTTGGGGTTTTCTTATGATTCTAGAGTTTGGTATAGAGTTAGGCTAAGGGTTTCATATGGGTGGGGTTTTAGGGCTTGAGTTTCAGGTGTAGTCGAGTACGGTATGAGGGTTTCCTTTGGGTTTGGGTCTGCGCTTAGCGCACACACAGACTGATAAGGGATGTCATTTCAATTGTGTTGCTGTGGGTTTTGTATTTTACCCATTTCGTTTTTTGAATAAGAAAAAGAGGAAAATAATAAAAGCCAGGCATAGCCTACGGGTCTTCTGGGTCTGCTGTCAAGCAAGGGAGCTGAAAGTGGCCCATTACCTCACCACCACAAAGCCATCCTCATCTTGGCCTTTATTTGAACCCCACCCTTCTCTCTCTCTCTCTCCCTCTCCCTCTCCCTCTCCCTCTCCCTCTCTCTCTCTCCCTCTCCCTCTCCCTCTTCCTCTCCCTCTCCCTCCCCTAGCCGAGGTGTACGTGGGGATGGGTAAGCCGGCCGAGGCCACGGCGTGCACCCAGGAGGCGGCCAACCTCTTCCCCACCTCCCACAACGTGCTGTACATGAGGGGCCAGGTGGCCGAGCTGCGCGGCAACGTGGACGAGGCCAAGCGCTGGTACGAGGAGGCGCTGTCCATCAGCCCCACGCACGTCAAGACAATGCAGCGGCTGGTGAGGCACGCACACACACAAACACACATACTGTACGCACACACGCGCGCATATGCACACACGTGCGCATACGCACATGCGCATACGCACATACACGCATACGTACGCGTGCATGTTTTTCCGTCTGTGGGCCAAAACCAAAGGACTTTAATTGCAGAGCCATTGTGTGTGTGTCTGCTTCTCAACCTCCTTTGGTTTGGACCTGTGTCTCACAGTGGGTTTCTCTCAGCTTCTTCTTAGCCTCCTGCCGTCCCTTCGTTTTCATTTATTTTGCAGAAAGAAATGTTTAAAACATGTTAATCTCACTGTGTGTGTCTATGTCTGTCTCCGTCTGTGTGTCCAGGGTCTGATCTTACAGCAGCTCCAGCGCTACAGTCTGTCAGAGAAGGTGCTGCGAGACGCCGTGCAGGTCAACAGGTGTGTGTGTGTGTGTGTGTGTGTGTGTGTGTGTGTGTGTGTGTGTGTGTGTGTGTGTGTGTGTGTGTGTGTGTGTGTGTGTGTGTGTGTGTGTGTGTGTGTGTGTGTGTGTGTGTGTGTGTGTGTGTGTGTGTTGGTTCCCCGGTAATGCACACTATTGTGCGCTGGTGCCTTGGCTTAACATTTTGAAGCCGTTGTTTATTTGAAGTATACCACACCGTCCGCTAATGTTTTGAAAAGATTCCAAATATAGAGTTACCGGGCAGGCGCACATCCTTTTATGGCCTAATTATTGTTTTCACATCACTGACCCTGCGTCTGTATTCACCACAGGCTTTTTCAAACCCAGCCAGTTTCAGCTGAAGTGTGTTGGCCTTCCCACGGATACTTGCTAATGCAAAATCCTTTTCGCCTTTTTATTGAGTTGGAATAAATAAATGTACATTTAGGGCAGACGCGTTTATCCAAAGCGACTTACAATAATTACATTTGTCAGAAGAAAGAGAAACAAAAAATATATATAGCTGTTAGTACGAGAAGGATGTTCACAGAACCAAGCGCTACCAGTCGATGGGTTGTTGGTGCTAGTTGACCGTCTACAACAAGCTAGGATAGCTAGGATGAGACAAAGAGCTAAACCCCATCACATAGTACGATCAATCCGCCCCAACACTGCAGACAGGTTGATTGATTCCTGTGGTTGACTCTCCCCCCCCCCCCCCCCTCCGTAGCACGGCCCACGACGTGTGGAACAGCCTGGGGGAGGTGCTGCAGGCGCAGGGCAACGCCGCCGCCGCCACAGAGTGCTTCCTGGCCGCCCTGGAGCTGGAGGCCAGCAGCCCCGTGCTGCCCTTCACCATCATCCCCCGGGCGCTATGAGACGCGCACACACACACACACACACACACACACACACACACACACACACACACACACACACACACACACACACACACACACACACACACACACACACACACACACACACACACACACACACACACACACACACACAAAGCTGCAGTGTCACACCCATGAGCTCAAACTGTGCGAGACGATTTCACCTACAGCAAAATTACACACACACACTCACACACACACACACACACATACAAATGCATTCTTGACTGCCAGGCCATCTTTAGAAACACAGAAATACGAAGCTGAAACACAACGGCATTCAGGATGTGTTCTTAACCCGGCTGTGTCACCCTTCCCCACCCTGCCCCCCCCCCCCCCCCTCCCCTGAGACTGTAAAGCATCTATGTGCCAGTGGGGTTGCCATGTCAATACGGTCGCCCAATCCCATTCTCCAATTGGTGGCGTTTGTGTTGATGCACTCACCCTAATGAATCATCAACCATTTTGCATGCTAGTAATTGTGTGTGTGTGTTCATCTTTGTTTGTGCATTTACATCCGTGTGTGTGTACAGTATGCGTGTTGACATTTTGCCTGTGTATATTTGTATGTCCAATACCGTTGATAAGTTGTTAATGTCGTTGTTAAGTTAAGCACTGCTATCCTGCTACCTAGTCTTGTGTTTTCGATGTTTTAGAATATGCATAGAAGAACCTATGCCATTAACACATGTTTCACCCTCTCGCACACGTGTGACTCACACATACATGTGAGTTTCATGCACACACAGAAACATGGTGCATCGCGGAATGACCTTTTGTGTCACTGTAGCCGAGCCAGTTCTATGAGTCAACCTGTAGTGTTCCCCATTGACCACAGGGGGACATGAGATATGTGCACATTTGTGTGAATGCCAAAAAAAGACCTGCTGAGTCTACCAAGGCTACCTGCTAATTATTACCTGTATCTCCTACAGATAATCTAGAGCTATTAACGCTAGTACTTTATTTTCCATAGCCATCCATGCGCTTTGTGAAAATCAAGATGTATAAATTATCAATTAAATCAGGACTTGTGTTTCCTGTTGTGTGTATAAATGCCACCTATAGTGACTGTCTGCTTCAGTTCTCTGTAACTTCCAGCCAAATAAATATTTTCTTTTTCTATTTAGTTTTGATGTCTCAATTGTCTGTCTCAATTATTTAAAGTTTTATAATTGTTGTTGTACATTTTATTGTTCTGTGTAATATAATGATTATTCCTCCATTTTAAAGTCAATATATTATTTCGGAGAATGATGTTACTCAGACTTTTCCCTTTGGGGGGTGGGGGGGCTGAAATAGGAGATGCAGAAGATTATTGGGACTGCCTGTGATAAAGTGTTACATTTTGAAAGGACATTTGTTTGTATTTTTTTTTTTCATTCTCAAACGGTTGCTGTTAGTGGCGCTGTGTGCGCTGGATCCGTCGTTCTGTGGTGTGTCTGGGGTGCAGGTGATGAGTGGGCCTGGAGCCTCATGTCATCAGAGGATTAACTCAACCGGACACACAGGTTGACGCCCATTGTGCCTCAGCGTCAGGACTCCCTGTGTGCCCCTCTCAGCTCTTTGTCCCTTCTCACACACACACACACACACACACACACACACAGGGGTCCAGACTGGTGGTATCAGTAACCAGGACCTCCCCAGGGCTCAGTGACCTCAACACCCTCAGGCTTCTAATGGGCCTCTAAACAAAGTCATTCATCGCACAACTGAGCCTTGTTGAATTTAGATACGTGTTCACACATTACAATATTTTTGGTATTTGTACATGTTGAGTTTAACTTCAGACATGACGATTTAGACCGTTGAATAACTCGGGAAGGTCAAATTTGTGAATGCATAAACCGCCCATGTGTTTGTGTGATGAGGGTGGCTAGGTGCGGACATTACTGGTTAGTTGTTATTAAAGCACTGGCAGACATAGTTGTCCCTTTCCTTTCCAACCCCACCAAAACCATAACTCACTCAGCAGCTCCTCCTTCACCTCAGTTGCCTAGCAACCCCTTATCTGAAAGTGGAGCTTTAGTTCTTTTTTTTGATAGTCCTCAGGAAACCTGTTCGCACTTGACACATTGAGATAAAGACAGTACATTTTGGACAAGGAACTGCTCATGGAGAAGGTATAAAATGGAGTTAAATTAAGCTGATAGGAACAGCGTAGTAATGTTAGTCCATCAACAAACCAAACAAGACTAGTGCATTTAAGTTCATGGTGTTTTATTGGAAAAACAAAATGTAAAGACTAGCATGTACAACTTGGAATGCAGATCAACTGAACAGAACAGTTGGACTGGGACAGGCTTTGCCGCATCCACTTTCACAGGCATCCCCCCACACATGCGCACGCACTCACACACACACACGGACACTAGATAGAAATGCTGCAAAAGCACCGACCCTCACCAAACAGAAGCAAACAACCCCCAAACATGATACCCAGAGCAAGGTTTGAGGCAGAGCTGGGCAATATAGGGATGTGGTGAAAGATGTTCTTTATTAATCCCAGAGGAATAATAAGGGATGGGATCAGATCTCATCTGGGATTTAGATTTGTGATGTAGACCATATGTAGGTTGCATTAGTCCTACAGGTAATAGTTTAAAGTAAAGTTTGACTAAAGAAACGACGAATGAATCAATCCATTTTAGCTTGGGAATCATATGCACATTAAAAATGAAGTCGTCCAAAGAATGTAAAAGATGCAAAAAAATGAAATGCCGCTAAATTATCAAGAGGTATTTAGGCATAATATATTGATTAAAAATATTGCCCCGCTCTTGTGCGAGCAAGTAGAACTAAGCGCCATGTCCCGTAAACAAAGCCATGGTACTACTTTGAGCCTCTTTTTGGTTCACCATGCCATTCTGACACATGATTCTGAATTATTTACCTTTACCCCAGTTACCGATCTCTGTCCCCCTTATATCTCAAAAGTTGCTCCCGTATCATCACCTTCAAGTATTCCCGTCCCTCTCTTACAGTCTAGACACCTACCCCTCCCCAAAAAGGTAAACACATTAGAGTAAAGCGATTATTCAGACATGCCAAAAACACAATCTAAAATGTATATATATTTTTATTCTTATTTTCCTCCTTTTTTTTTCTTAAAAATATCTGTCGTCGCTTGGTTAGTGTAGGTAAGCAAACTGCGAAAGGTTCCCCCTGGTTCATTTGCAACCTTCTAATCCCCTACAAAGCCTCAAATGTCCCTTTCCCTTCTCCCACAAACCCCCTGGCTCTCCCTCGTGAGGCCTGCCAACAGTCATCCCCATCACTGGGCTTTTTATGCCATGACCCGTCGTAAAGCTGCATGCATGAAGAAATAGAAAAAAGAAACAGGAATAGAAGGAAAGGCGATTGGCCAGCCCAGATAAATCATAATGACGTTGCGTGGATGGAACCGGAAAGCAGAGGAGCTGGCGGCAAACTAGCTGGCTGCCGATAGGCTGCTTGGCTAACGTGTTAAAGAATCTGATTGGGCTGCTCGGCACTGGGGTGGGGGGAGGGGTGGGAATACAAGCTGGTACATGCAAATAGATAGCCTAAGTCCCGCCCTTCCGCTGTGCCATATTGGACGTTATTTTGGAAAGAATTGCTAACGGCAGTATACAGGGGACAAATCATTTTGATCCCGTATGAATTGCAGAAATGTTTCTCAATTTAAAGATAATTTAGCAAGCTAAGAAAGTCGTTCGCTTAACGCAACCTTTGGCTGTGTTTTCAGTCAAATTCTTCAAGTTCTAATTCTTCAAGTTCCGTAGCATGTTGAACTTTGAGTTCAGCATACACCGACTTTCTTGACTTACAAAATCAGCTTTTCTTCTGAAATAAAGGCCCAATGGGGGCCCACTGGAAGGGGAGGGACCTAGGGTCGGGGTTTTTTGTTTGTTTTACTTTTTTCTTGCTTATATGGACAGAATTTTCAGTTTTCCAACATTCAGTTTTAAGTTTTCTATACAGAAACAGTATGAATAAATGTAGATTTTTGCAATAAGAGGTAAG
The DNA here is from genome assembly GCF_026213295.1 of Gadus chalcogrammus. Classification (NCBI taxonomy): domain Eukaryota; kingdom Metazoa; phylum Chordata; class Actinopteri; order Gadiformes; family Gadidae; genus Gadus; species Gadus chalcogrammus. The sequence goes on along the minus strand of NC_079416.1, from coordinate 6,916,888 downwards.
TGAAACATTTGACTGATTCTTTTTCTTCAAAAGAGGGACAGCTCATTTGGCGGTCATCATCTGGACAAACTCTGCAGAAACAAACCAAACGAGAACAGCAAGTTAAAGCAAGTCATGACATCGGCTACAATACTCGGCAGCGGATTTACTCGATTTACACATCATAAATATGGAAACAAATGTTCCATCGATCAATATTTTAGACATGGATGAGACTCCAGGGTTAAGCCGGGAGGAACACGTCTCAACTGGAACAGGGCGCTCCAAACCCATTAAGACACGGTTCCACACACACATCAATGCGCTCGGATCACATCGCAGTCAAAGAAGGCGGTCATGCAGCAGTGCTACCGCACTAATGGACGGGAGTTATGCTAAAGTGTGGCACCTTCATAGTTGACTTGTCCGTCCCCATCGATGTCAGCTTCCCTGATCATCTCATCCACCTCCTCGTCGGTCAGCTTCTCGCCGAGGTTGGTCATCACATGACGCAGCTCCGCGGCGCTGATGTAGCCGTTGCCGTCCTGGGGGGAGGGGGGGATAACGGTGTCACGCACACAGACCCACTTCACATAATCCCATTTAAACGTTGATGAATATAAAATCCCAATGGCCATAACTAAACACATAGCTCACACATTGGACGCGATACGCACCTTGTCAAACACTCGGAAGGCCTCCCTGATCTCCTCCTCGCTGTCTGTGTCCTTCATCTTCCTCGCCATCATGGTCAGGAACTCTGGGAAGTCGATGGTGCCGTTGCCTGGGATACACGAGTACAATAAGTCAAGCGTTCATCCCAGCTCCTCTCCTCTGACGGCCCGGGGCGGTGGGGGGGTGTCGTACCGTCGGCGTCCACCTCGTTGATCATGTCCTGCAGCTCGGCCTCCGTGGGGTTCTGGCCCAGAGAGCGCATCACGGTGCCCAGCTCCTTGGTGGTGATGGTGCCGTCGCCGTCCTTATCGAACAGGGAGAAGGCCTCCTTGAACTCTGGGTAGACGGAGGCAGGGGGAGAGGACAAAAGGGGGTGAAGGAGTAGCAAGGGACTATAAGACTAGCTATTCCAGTTCTGCATGCATATTACGGTCAGTTGGATCCCTAATGCACTGTGTGTGCCAGAGTGAGGTCTTACCAGCAATCTGCTCTTCTGTCAGTTGGTCAGCCTGGAGTGGGGCAGACAAACACGGACGCATTATTCTCCTTGGAATATTTAACACAGGTGATAAGCTCCAGAAATAAACAATGCTCTCCTCATACATTAGCCATGTGCTAAAGGTTAAAAGACCAACTTGGTGTACTAGAACCCAACCTAGGGACACAAGTACCGCACACCAAGTAACAAAATCACAACCAGGAGATTATAGCGACACTGATCCACGTTACAAACAAGAGTCCTAACTTTGCATCTCCGTCTAATGTTAAAGACCATGGGCTCCACCTTGAAGTTCTCAAAGCAGATGTCAGTCAGATCAGCGATGAGCTTCATGGCCTTTGGTTCTGGCCCTTTGGCCCCTGCGTCGCGCCCCCCCTTACGGGCCGTCCCCCCGTCCAGCCTCAGCACCCTGGCCCCTGCTCCTGCCTGGGGCTTGGGCCCCACGCCTCCGCCCTTGCCCGTCACACTGTCGGGCAAACGGGCCTCGGCGCTCGGCCCGTCCAGCGCCTTCCGCACCGTCACCAGGCCCTCGGCGAGGCACTCTGCTCGCTTGGCGCTCTGCGCGCCCTGCTTGCGCACCTCCAGCAGCTCGGACCGGAGCCCCTGCAGGCTGCTGCGCAGGTCGTGGAGCTCCTCGACCAGGCCGTCCACGCGGCCGTCTATGCGGTGGGCCAGCATCTGCAGGAAGGCCCTGTAGTTGCGCTCCTGCTGGCGGATGAGCGTGGTGTAGAAGTACTGCTGCTCGTCCAGCAGGTCGTACATGGACGACAGGCTCAACAGACTGCCTCCTCCCGGGTACATGGCCGCCTTCTTGGGCAGCATTGGGCCGCAGAAGACGAGGGGTACGTATCGGCCAGCCAAAAATGAACGCACAACGGGCCGACGAGTAGGTTTGAACGGCTGAAGGAACGAGACGTATCTGCACAGCGGAGGGACGGGCTCTGTTCGATTTCTTCAGAGAGACCGTTGGGCAGAAGTCGGTATTTGCATGTTGTTATTTTTCCAGTGGAGATGGTCAAGTGGATAGGGAAAGGTCAATTTCAGAACTCGACGGACAGAAGGATGGACAACCTGCATCAGGAATGGAAGAACGAACGTGGAGATATCTATATTCCGTAGACCCTCGCCGCTGGCTCCCTCTACCACAAGGTGGAAGGATGAAGACTGGGTCTCCTGCTGGCAGTACGCCCCTTCTGTCTCCCACTAAATCTGTCTGCCTAATCGCTGCCAGTGTCTCTGTGGCTCCTTCCTTCTTCCAGCACGCCGGGGGTACGTGACCAGACTATGGCCATCTGGGTTGTGCTTCAGCCACCGAGGGAACCTCCTCTACTTCGCCCTTGGCATTGTGGGCGAGAACGGGCATCTGTTTGACAGGGTGACAGAGAGATGAGCTGTCTGCCCCGTCCCCCTCATAGACGGATGGACTAAGTGAGATGTCTGCCCACTCTTTTGCAGTATCCGTCCTCGTTAGGAATCGGGTATCGTTTAGCAGCCTTTGACACGGACTGTTGGAAGTGCCAGATTTCTGTGTTGAAAGCCCGTAGCCAAGCCGAGGGGGTCCTGTCACTCACACAGGGGAGTTGATTTAAGAACAGTATGTGAAGAACAGTGGTCAGCCTATTTGGCCTGTCAACTTCTAGTTAGAGTTCCATCTCCAAGGGGGAGGGGGGGGATCAGTTTGCACCGGCCATACAGCGGTCATCTGAACCCTGCTGGGGGCACCATGGTTCAGAAGGGTATAGTCTCAGCTGGCTTGGCTAAGCCCATCTCTCACCCCCTCCTCCCAAGGTGTGTGTGCCAACAATAATATATCTGCCATGTTTTTGACAACCAGTGCAATTGGCGTGCCAATAGGGAATTCATTCTGGATGATGTACTAAGGGTGCCTGCAGGCATCGTAAAGGTTGAGTAAAAACAATTTGAATTATTAAATACTGATTTGAAATTCAACAAAAATAACAGAACCCTCGGTTAACAAACAAGCAAACAAGAGTATTATTCGCGGGCCGCACTAGCTTATCTTGCCCCCCCCCCCCCCCCCCCCCGGTAGTTTCCCTTCAATATAGCACTGTAGTCCTCTACAATGAGTGTTTAACATTAGGCTCCATCCAGAAAAGATCTGTATACGAGTTTCCTACATCAAAAGGCAGCCTCTTCATTTTCGTCAATCACGTTATACTTCACTGAAAATTCATGTTTACGCAATTAGAGGTCCCAGGTGAAGCGCCTGGGGTGCTCCCCGTTCTTCATCTCACCCTGGTACGGTTGAACCTGTGCTATGGTTCAGTTTAGCTATGGTGAATGCAGTAATCAAACTCAGGTGTGGCCCAAACTGTTGGACTGTGGAGCGGTTCCAATTTGTATGGTTTTGCTTTAATATGTCATGTTAACCAATTGTCAAAAAATACAATCTCACTTCTTCTTCAAGTCCACTAAGCACCGCCCTGGCCTCCGTGTTTTTGTCAGCGCTTCCTGATTTTACAACAAAACAAGCACTGCGGGTAACTTTGTGCATTTAAATGCTAGGCAACATGTTTTTTACAATGGTGAATTCCCATGAGCTACAAAAAGACATTGAGTCTCCTTTGTTGCAAAGACGTAGTTACAAACCTTGGGGTGGATATAAATAGGAATAAACTGCTTCCGACTTAACCATGCAGTAGTGAATTATGAGGACCGATACAACAGTCTGCATTACCTAAACTGATGTGTATGTAGTAGTGTATGCATATACTTTTCCCTTTCAGACTCGAGACTTAACTAGCCAAGAGTCTAGATTTGTGAAGGAGGTATTCTGGACATTTAAAAGATAAGAAACAGCATACAGCTCCTTTCTTGGGTATTACAGGTCTAACAGGTAACAGGCACTGACAGTACCATTCATGTTTGGTCACATGTAAACCGTTATAAAAAAAAAAATGTGTCAAAGAATCACTGATCTGACCACCCCCATTTTGCATAAACGTGAGCAGAAGCAATAGTAAAATGACTGCTTGTTCCCGCAAGAACAATAGTCATCAGACCAACATTTTTTCAAGTAAAATTTAAAACTTTATTTAGTGGGTCTTCATATGAAACAAAGCCAAATAAAAGTACTCCTCCTATCCCAGATTAATCTACACGTCACAATGTCAGTCCCCAGTAACGCACACTTGATTCTGCAAGTAAATCACCCTTTAATTACATCAATGATTATTTTATTCCAGGGTCATTGTGGATCGTATCTGCAGTGTGGTTCAAGTTTCCTGTTAGTTTTAACTATCGGGAACATCACTGATAACACAGTGGAGGATTTTGGCTTTGCTTCTGAGCAATAGAAAAAGGAACCGGTATTCTCTCTTGTTTTCCATGGAAGAGTGAGTTACCAGCACACCTGATAACAATACAAATTGACATCAATATGTTATGAATCTGGCATTCATGGTTGATTGACGATGTGTCGGCGCAATGTAAAAATATGTTTATCTGATTCTATGACTCAAGTTTTGCCCTGGTGTTACTTAAGGTGAATTGCAGCATCATGCCCCGTGTGCAGACCTCATAGTGTGCAGACCAGTTTGCAGATCTCATACCATAGACTGCATACTGTACACACTTCATAATGCCCCATACTGTACAGACCTCCGACTATAGAGACCTCATACTGTAAAGATCTGTGTGCAGACCTCATACCATAGAGACCTCATACTGAACCGACCTCATTATGCCTCATACTGTACAGACCTCAGACTAGAGACCTCATACTGCCTCATACTGTGCAGACCTCATGCTGTGCAGACCTCATGCTGTGCAGACCTCATACTATGCCAGATCACGGCCAATGGTACGTCTTGCTTTGGGGCTACTAACATTAGCTGGCCGCCGGCTCGCCGTTAGCAAAACCGACCAACCCTCCTTACATTTGTAACCGGCATTGCTCAATTGGTCGATATATAATGTAACAAAATGCCCAACAAATAGAGTACAGGTAGGGATGGCTATTTAAGATCGATCGAGCTAGTCACAGAAAAACGACTACAACCCAGTTCGTTACGCCTACCCGCCCATGTTTTCGAGTTGCTAGCTAGCTAAAATCTTGACTGGAACAATCTCATGCACACAGCCTCCGTAACGGAATGAATTGGGTATTCTAAACTGGAACCAAAAGCATGTCAAATCTAGGATTATATCACGGATTTAAGTATGATTACACAAATATACATATCTCAAAAACGGTCGAAGGAACACTCACCATGTCTGTTTGCGCAGGTAGTGCTTGTTGGCTAATGCTAGGCGTAGAGGAAATGGACGGTCGCCACTGAGCTGCAAGGCTGGGTTAGGGGAGAACCACGACTTGAGTATTCGCGTATTCCTCCGCACAGATGAAAAGAGCCCAGGTCACTGACTCCCGCATCACTTTCTTTCTAGGTGCTGTAAAACATTTAAAAATAAAAAATATATATATATCAAGAAAGCTAAAGCCAATATCTGATATTGTCTGCCATACCAACTTATTTATTGTTGTACTCACAGGTCCAAACATGCAGGTATAAGGCAACATACTGATACACCTGCACTGTACTGTAGGTACATAGATACCACGGATGACCCACAGAAGATCATAAATGAACTCAATAGAAAGTGGAAAAAACAGCACATTCATACATTTTATTATTACAAATGCACTTTTTTAAATGCCAATAAATATTGTATTTAGGCCTATGCACATGAAAATATGAATCAAAGTCGATTAAGATGTGTGCTTCAATGTACAATTTAAATCAGTTCACATCCATAGGTTTGATCTAAACTCAGATTTTATTGTATTTCCAAACTTTCCAACTTTTTTTTTCGTGTATCAAAAAATGCAGCTACTAACAACAGAACAACCCTTACAAAAGCTCAAATAAGACACTTATTTGCACTGCTAACGCTTCATTGTTAACAAAGCGGCGCAGCAATAATGTACATTATTGCCTGGGGGGGACATAGACGACAGTAACCTCGGGGGCGTTTCAGATTTTATTCAGGGCGTTCAGAGCGGTGGTGGACGCGCTGCAGACCTTTATGGAAGCGGAAGGATACGGCTTTTGCCGACCGGCTTCTCATTTCGACTCTGTTATAGGGAAGTGCAATTCATTTTGAGACGAGCTTGCTGATTGGACAGAGTAGACCTGCAATATTCTACACACTGTACAGCCGCGTAAGATTGGCTACGCAGGATCTGCAATGCGTCAAGCCATGGCGCTCGCTATGTAAATGATGAGACAGATGAGTGGACGGATACTTCATAACGAGATTTGCCTGATTATAATTATACATGACATGACTAATACTTTATTTCCAGACGACTCAGACTGTTCGCATTTAAAGTGATTGACACATATTATGACAGCCTACTTCACAAGTGGGTGGGACACAGGCTCGGACTGGTAATCTGTGATACCGGGCATTTGCCAGAAGGGCCGGTCCACATTTCGGCGTGCGAGGGCCGGCCCTCCTTCAATCATACCGGCCCCAATACTGATTATACGACCGCCTTACTTACCTGACAATACGGATAACTCAAAGAGCCCAAGAAAGAACCTAACGTCAAATTGTTGCAATGGTGCATCCAGTATATATAGCGCTTCCTTGTCATGCACATCTATGTGACGGTTGGTATATGGTATCATTTTCTATTTCTTCAAACTGTAAAATCCTGTTTCTTCAAACTGTACAATCATTGCAACAAACTAAATTAAAATAAAACTAAAATGCTTTCTTTAAACTAAACTACGATTTTCTTCTTATATTTGGCGAGTTTATGTTCGAATATTTTGCAAAAATATGTTGCGGTGCACGATGGGATTATACATCTAACAGCGAACGTTAACGGTCCATGGATGCTGCGGATGTTGCTTCGCTTATATTTTAATTTCTGTGGATGGGCTAAAAATCATGGAAAGAGTTGGCAAAAAGAAGAAAGGGGGAGCGGAGAAGATTCGGGACAAAAGGCAGAAATCTCTACAAGCTAAGGCGTCTGGATGTTTTAAAATAGATCGCTTGTTTGCTGTGGCCAGTGCTTCAACCGTTGCTGCTAGTGCCCCGACGTCCCTGCTGCTACAACCGGCGAAAACATGTATAGCCTAGTCATAGTATTTTGGTCATTGGGCTCCAGGGGCGAAATGAAAATCGCCCCAGACCTCTCCCATTGACTCCCATGTTAAATGCGTTTACTTCACAAAACAGAGCTCTCAATGCATTCTCTATGGCTTCCGGGAGGGCTCGCCCCTCCAAGTCTATTCATAAGTAAGTGGCTAACGCTGTTATTTGCGGTGCACAGTCGCCATCGACTGACCACTAGTGGTAATGAAGTGCGTGAATGGTCTCGACTTCCTATAGACAAGTTTTTGATAGACCCGTTTCCACTTTACTTCCTTAACGCAAACATAATCCATTGCTTGCTAGCAGGACTGTCCGGGTAGGCCTATGTTAAACCGTGTGGATTAATGTGGAATAATTGCAACTTGCAAGAAGCCCCGCGATCAAGACAGCGTCAAGGTAGGCCGTTTGGTTTTTAATTGTGCCCACCGCGACATGTTGACTTCGGCTCACAGGTCTTTCTTAAGTAGGTTCGCTGAAGTTGGTTCGGCTCATTTGCGCTAAAGGGGGGGGGGGGGTCGGTCGGTCGGTCGGTCCATAAGGGGCCGGTGTAGATGGAAAAATGCCAGGGCCGAAAATCGTTCCCAGTCCGACCCTGGTGGGACATCATCACCTCAAACGCGTACCTGTTACTCAAAAGTCGAATAATTGGCGTTCAAAACGTTTTGTGGAACATTTAAATTATTTAAAATATCTTTCTGCTTTGTGCGTCTTCGTTCGTGGTGGGTTTTATTATTTATACTTTTATTTGAGGTTCTTTCTTAATGTTATGTTTATTTCATCTAGACGATCTAACATTACATTTAAGTACTGTATGCTTATTTTGTCCATACATACCTGGTTTAACAGAACGAAAATACAAAAAAAAAAACACCAGTTCTAAAAAACACTTTTATTCCAATTCTCAAAAAGTATATTTGATGTACCTATATACATGGAAAAAAAACCTTTCTCATCAAATTATTTTTAGGCTAAGAATGAATAACATTTTGTTCACATGAATGTCTGCTTGTTCATTCAATCTTCAAGTAGTATATCCAACTCCTCTAGGGGCAGTCTGAGACGCAGTTCCTTCTCCGTCATGAGGTCCACAAACTCCTGGAGGTGTCCGGGGAATAGCTGCACTGCGTCCATGTACAAACCCTGGTCACAATGCAAACACACTAATGAGCAAGAACGTCTGAATGCCCTCACACAATATGTAAATGCATGTATATGCATGCCATACACGGCAGCAAACATGTGTGCTACACTTAGACACAAAGCAGCACTCATACTGTATGTAAATACAAAACAGCCAAAGATAAGACACAAATTTAAGTCAATAGTCGCACACAAATATAGAGAGCTGAAAATGTAGGGAGCGTCTATAATCTGTTAACATAGTATGGTGTGCGTGTGTGTGTTTGTGTGTGTCACCTTAGACCAGGGAACGTTCTGCAAGGCCTTGTAGAAGATCGCTTTGGCATTGTCCAGCTTACCCTCCGATACCTGCAAGCATACATTAGAAACATGTACATTTAGGCCTATGCACATCATCATACACCATGTCCCCCCTAGACTAGACTAGAAATGGGTTCCGTAACAAATAGCAGTACATTTGAAGTCATCGACCATCTTTTAGTTCTCAGTCATTTGATTGTTACTGGTATGTTTTGATTGATATTCTAACACTCAGGAGGAGCCGGGGGTCGAACTAGCAACCTTCCGGTTACCAGTCAACCCGCTCTACCTCCTGAGTCACATGCCGCCAATAGTACACATTTTGTTGGTTTCAACGGCCTCCTGCCTCACCAGGAAGTGCATATACATCCGCCAGAGTAGAGGACAGTGGGCACCCATCTCACTAAGAAGGGCGTTTCCAAACAGGCCCCGGATACGGTTGCCAAGGCCATTTTCCGGCAAGATGGGTAGAGCGCCATCATGAGATTCAAACCTACAGGCAAACAGTTGGAAGATAAATAATTAGTATAACATTCACACCCAGTTGGGAACATTCATGATGCTGCATTTTTGCAAGGGCTTTTAAGAGTTGTCCATCGGCTTACTCAACATTGTGTGGCCTTGTTAGGCGATGGATAGAGGCTCATTTATTTACATACTAATCTTCAAATGTCAGGTTAAAGAAAATCTAAATTAAACTGGTGTGGAGGTAGATTAATTGAGAGTAATTATTTACTATTATAATACATTATTATCTATTTGCAGGAAACAACACATTTAATTGAAACCTGTTTCATTAAGTTAAATCCCACTATTTTACTAAGCTTCCAAGCACAATCATTCCAAATTGCTTCTGGCATAAAGCATTTTATTCCGACCTTGTTGTGTCTGAGCCCCTTCCATTGGAGCCACTATCCAACACCGAACATTGGAGCACTGTATTTGACATTAGAAAAGCTAGGAAGCATATTTAACAAAAAAAAGTGAATTCACTCATCGTCATTTAGCATTTATGTGATTAGTGACTTGATGGTAAACATGTTCAATATACCATTTAGTACTCCATGACAGAGTCGTAATAACATCCTCTTTCTCTATACTTCCTGATCTGACGTCTCGATGTTCCCAATAGTGTGTACCACATCTTGTTAGGGCTAGGGTTAGACCCTACCTGAGGCAGCTCCTCTTATATGCTGCATAAGCGATACCTACCAAACAGTAGTCTCTCAGATAGGTGACACGGGGACAGCAGCTGCTCTTACCGCTGGGTCGCGTCCACCAGCTGCTTCCTTTGTTGCTCGGCAACAATAGCAAAGAGGCGTGGCACGATGTCCTTGCGTCCCCGGGTCACCGAGTGAAAGAAGCGGCGGGCCCGTCCTGCGCTGTGGTACCGGTTCTCCACCTGGAAGACGGACACACACAGCGTGCCGTCATTAGTATATTACACTCATTTTTGAGAAACAAACCCTTTGGACAAGAGTTTCCGGCCCGACGGTACCTGCAAGTAAACGGTCCAGAGGGGGGCGCACTGGGGCCAGGCGGAGAGCGAGGAGGTGAGGGCGTGTCTCAGCGTGGCCAGGGGAAACACGCTGGTGCTGAGGTGGTATCGGAGCAGCGCCGCGTGCTGGACGGCCAACGCCTCGCACTCAAACGCCAGCCTCTGGGCGCAGAGTCTGCCGGCCTCTGTGCCGGCGGCGCCCGGACCCCCGCTGGCGCCGGCGTGGTTATCAGAGGCCAGGGTCAGCGCCCCGTGCAGCCCCTCCGTTCCCTCCCGAGCTTGGCCGTACACCGCGTTGGTCGCCTGCACGCCGACCGTCAGATGCTGGTACAAGGCGTAACAGCCCACCAGGCCTCTTAGCTTCGGTCCGTCTCCTAGAATAAATCAAAATATAAACATCAAAACAAAAAGAAATCGGTATTCTGCCATCTCCTCATTATCCACTTTGATAACAAATTGGAACAACGTCCATAATATCTTTGTTCATGTTCCAGCGTAAAGGGATGGCTGTCAGAGACCCACCTTTCTTGCCCTCTCCCCACTTGCGGAGGTCCTTCTCCAGGGCAGCCAGACGGTCCGTCAGGGCCTGCTCATAAGTCCTCCTGGCCTTCAGCACCGCCACCGGGGTGGGCGCCGCGGCCCCGGGGGCGGAGGGGGTCCCCTCCGCCAGCCGGGTGAGGACGCCCACGGCCGGGGCGGAGGTCGCGTCCCCGGGGCCGCCCTTCCTCCCCTCCCCGGCGCCCTCCTCACACTCCAGCTGGGCCCACAGCAGGCAGAGGTCGCAGAGGGCGGGGCAGCCCAGCCCCTTGGCTCCTCCCATGGCGGTGGCGGCCGAGAACACCTTGCGGGCGTCGTCGGCGTTGCCCAGGAGCCACTCGAGGTGGCCGTACTCCCGCCACAGCGCCAGGGCGGAGCGGTTGTCGGGCTCCTTGAGCAGCCGCTTGGCCACGCGCTTGCTGCTCTTGCCCTGGGAGCGCAGGCGCTTCTTGCTGCCACCGCAGAGACAGCGCAGGACCTGACAGGAGGACACACACACACACACACACACACACACACACACACACACACACGCACACACACACACTTATTATTACTATTAAACTCCATGATTTTGACTTTCGTGCCAATTCCCCTTTCTATTTCACACATCTCAAAACTATCATCTCTCATCTTCGTCCGCTTATCCGGGGTCGGGTCTCAAAACTATATATTTCTCCAAAAAAATATCGGACCATAATAATATTTTAAAAGTGCCACACTTCCTCTTTGGCCATATTATTTCCTCCAGTCCACACTGTGAACCCAAAGCCTTTCCCCATGATATCACATGTTAGCAAGGGTGATTCCATCTAATCACGCAAGGCAAATGTCAGCGACGATAACGGTGAGATAACAGGTGGTTGGGCGTCCCTACCTTGAGTTTCTCATAGCGTATCCAGCAGAGGGACAGGGCCGCCCGGTGGGGCGGGGCCAGTTGTGGGAGGAGCAAATGGAAGGCGTTGGTGAGGAACTCTTCCCCTTGCTTCCCGAGCCCCGCCCACTTCCTTGACCCCTGCAGCGTTGTCATGTGACCCACCGTGTGGACTCCCGTGTTCTGGAGGTCGTAGCCGCTCAGAGGTCGCTGGGGGTCGTTGCCTTGGGGGAGACGGACATTGGGAACAGTTGGTTGTTTTGTTTCGTTTGATCATCTGGTGTATGACAAACTTCTCAGGCAGCCACAATAGTCTAGTCCTAAAATGTCATAACTGCCGAATGTCCAAAGAGTGCAATGCAACATATTTATTAACATTCATGTTTTGCCTACACCATTTATGGTGAAGGCTGTATACAGTATCATACACAAGTACGTACAATCACATACGCACATCCATCTAGCTATTGTCATCCAATACACATGCGAACAACAAATGAATGAATAAGCCAGTGCCATGGCAGCCATTTAGTCCCTGTTTGTGAAGATGTGACTGCATGTAAGCTCCACATCTTTCTCTTTCCAATGAGTCCACTATTACTCCTCACCTTTCTCCTTGGCCCCAAATGTTGATCCTTTGAGTGACAGCTAGCGACTAGCCTGGCTAACGGCAGACCTCATCTCAATCCACATTGAGATGAGGTCTGGGAACCACACATTCATTTTCTCGTATTTGAGGCGGGGTTTACGATTGCCCGGAGCCGTTTATTGGGCGCCATGAATGTCTATCATACGAGTCTGTACGTAGCTCATAGCCAATTGTATCATTTATACCAGATGACGTTTGTAGAGCGACAGAAATTCGATGAGGAAGAAGACGATGGGTGTGCCGCATAGACGTCGTCATCGTCTCGCCGTCCCTCCCCGTTCTGTGATTGGTTCCCTATCTCAGGCCAAATTCGGATCCATGGAATCCAGGCTGCCTAGCAGAGTGCAATGAAATCGCGCGCAAGGCAGCATGGGTATACCCAGGCTAGCTAGTGACTAGGGGGACACCAGAACAACCCTCCATTGGATTTAATAGAATAAAGGGGACTTTGTTGTACCCTGTGTGAGCAGAGTGAGGTCCTCCATCAGGAGGCTGCTCTGACAGGGGGCACCCAGGAGCACAGAGTCCACAGGCATCCCCATGAAGGACAGGAAGGAGAGGAGCAGACGGCGCTGGAGCTCTGGGGACGCCAGGTGGATCAACGAGGGCCCGATGTCGTCAAACAACACCTAGGGATGGATGGGGACGAGGAGAGAGAGGGGATTCAATTACAATGTGTTTTTTACTCTTTCTGAGTAACTCTTTGAACGGCAGGTGGAATAAGTGCCAGTTTTAATGACGATTCAATTTTCTTTATCACAGGTGTTCAAAGAAACCAGTATGGGAACAATAATATTTGAACATTTGATTATTTTTTAACGTTTACATAAAATCTTTTATGATGCATCTTAAGTTCAGCCCCGCTAACCTGTCTGTCTGGGTCTTCACAGTCCTCCACTGTTTGGCCCTTTTCTGGCCTCCAGGGCAGCCAATGAGTTGCCTCCCTGGAAGACTCCACATTCAGCCAGAGCTCCCATCTGGGTCTCTCCCGATCCTTCAGCTCCTCCTCCTCCTCTTCCTCATCTTCGTCATCCTCTGAAGAAAGAGAAGAAAGCGGACACATGAAGTCAAGCAGATGTGATCAAACACAAACACACTCATATATTTAGATGGATTTGGACCGGGTTTACTCTTTTGATTATATTTAATAAATTCTAACTTTTTCTTAGTTTCATTACTAAATAACCACAAGAAAACGGTGTGTGTGTGTGTGTGTGTGTGTGTGTGTGTGTGTGTGTGTGCGTGTGCGTGTGAGTGTGTGTGTGTGTGCTAGTACGTGTACTTGTGTACCTGCACTGGGCTGGAGCCAGCCCCCTCTCTCCTGTTGAAGCATCCAGGCCTTCCACCCTCGGGCCCCCACCTCACCGATCCTGGCCTCCCCGCTGTCCCAGAACGGCTCAAAGAACTCCACCTGCACATGCAAACACACCGCACTCATCAGCACATCACGACCGAGGCCTTCACAGGGCGGCACATGGAGACAGAGAAGGAGGCCCCCAATATTGCTGTTAGACTCTTGTCTTGACACCATTTTAAAAAGATTGTTGAAATAATTAATCAGACCGAAGTCCTCCTAAATAATATTGATGGCAGCAATAATCATTGACCATTTAAAACATACAAAATGAATCGCAACGGTTCAACACGATGTGAGCGCAGGCGTGTCCGCACGGCTACCTGCTGCCTGGTGGGCAATCCTCGAACCGTGTCAGGCTTGAAGAAGGTGAAGTCCATCATAGCCTGGAAGAGTGACACGGCCTTCTCAGAGTGGCCACACTGTCGCAGGAAGTGACACTGCTGGATGAACAGGTCTGGGAGACGGAACAGAGTGAGCCCGGTGAAACACACGCACACTTCTTAAACACTGCGTATATATACACACATGGAGACAACATGTGAAGATGTCTATACAGACATTCACTGTATGAACTAAATATGTCCATCATTTTCTGTTTCTATGTATTATCCATGATTAAGAAAGCACTATATTTTTATACAGATAGTAAGGAGTGCATTGGTCACCAATTTGTAGTGAAAACTAAGTCAGAATGGAAATTGTTGAAGAGAAGGTGACCACCCAAGTCTTTCCAGGACTGGGTTTGGAAGCTACATTTGTGATGTATATTTTTTTCTTCTTGACAAGATATTCAGTAGATGTGTAGAGGATACATCCCTTGAAGATATGTTATGGATATTTAACATTATCACAGGATATAGGTTTTTCAAGATATTCTGTAGTTGTGTAGTGGACAGATACCTCTGTGATGTTATGGAGATTTAATTGTTTAAATGTTGAAGTGATTGTTAAACATCACTTCAACGTTTGGCTGATACATTACCTAACATCTCCTCCTCAGTTCCTGCTATGGCCAGGTGAGACACCATGCTGCCGTCTTGCACCGCACTGAGCGTGCTCAGACACTTCCCGTAGGCCGCGTTGACCCTGGACACGGTGAAGGTGCTGAAGTGACTCTGGGTGAACAGCAGGTACTCCCGCCACAAGGAGGGGCTGTTGGGGTGAAGGAACACCTGGGGAGCAGTCGAACCGGACACTTCAGAGCCACGCACACACAAACACAAACATGAGCATGTATGTAAAGACATACGCCTTACAGACTGCTCATATGACCTGCTATATGATTTGATAATTGCTGTTTTCAAGAGTGTTGTTGTTGAAGTCCATTATTATATGTATTAACTTGTATGTCTGTTTCCATCGGCCAGACAATCATTTCGCCGAATTTCAGTTTGCATATATTATGCATACTATTAACTATTTGCATCATCATCCTCATTATTTTTTTTATGTTTACTATCAGGTTGTTTGGACTGGAGGTTTGGACAGTGAGAGCACACTTCTCTCTCCATGTGTTTCTGTGCGTCTTCTCGAGGAGCCGCATCCTTGAGGCGCCCGACGAGAGGGTTCCCCCCTGGGGGGGGTGACCCCCTGGTCCCTCCCTCCTCCTACCAGTTTCTTCCACTCCTTGGCCAGGGCGGCGGGCTCCCACAGCTCCCTGCAGAGCCGCAGCCGCTCCAGCTGCAGGGCCACGCAGGACGGGTTGAGGGCCACGGCCCGCTCCGCCACACTCAGCTTCTTCTCCACCACGCCGCGGTACGACGCCCGCCGGCGCTCCGCCGAGTCCGGCTCGCCCCCGCCGCCGAACACCGTCTCGCTCTGCTCATCCTGGGGAAGGAGGGAGGGGGAGAGGGGGAGAGGGAGAGAGGGGGAGGGAGGGAGAGAGAGAGAGAGAGAGAGAGAGAGAGAGAGAGAGAGAGAGAGAGAGAGAGAGAGAGAGAGAGAGAGAGAGAGAGAGAGAGAGAGAGAGAGAGAGAGAGAGAGAGACAGAGAGAGAGAGAGAGAGAGAGAAAAGGAGCAGACAAGAGCAAGATTTTGAAACTAAACAATCAAAGCGATGTGCACGCTCCCTCTCTGCTCCCTCTCTTCATGCGTTTGTCCAACTTTTGTGTTGTATTTCCCGCACCTGTGATTGAAAGAAATTCCCTGAACCAATCGGGGTAAAGATTCCCTGATTGGTCTCAAATGAGTTTGGAGCCGTCTACAATCTAAATTCTCTCACAGAGAGACAGGCGCTTTTATACGAAATTCAATAGAAAACAAATGTCTTAAATCACAATTATGGGGTCAGACATAATATAAGTTTGCCTGTATTGAGCTCTCTCTCGTAAATCAGTCCTTTACCTGAAACCTCCATCCATTCTTTATTTATTTGCCTATTGCCATTTTTGTGGATTGTGAGGAGTAATGCAAATGTCAAATTAAACTTGAAGTGGTCCTTACCTGGTAGTGTATGAACTCCATCCATAGCTGTGTGTCTCCTGGTTCTTCCCTCAGGCGCCTGTTGTAATCCCCGGTTTTCTCAGACAGGCTGGCCACCCTCTGGTCCTGGGCCGTGGCCTGGCTCTGGTCCTCGGGGGCCTCCTGCTTCCCCTTCCCCTGGGCCCACAGGGCCGTGCCGGCATCGTACACGCCCAGGGGGTTCGCCGGCGACGTCAGCACCCTCCCCGCTAGAGATCGGGGAATAACATTGGGAAGAATATGTAGGTCTATAGAACCTGAAGAGGGCCAAGGATTGTCTCGTCTTTTGGTCCCCGAACACCCGAGAACCATTGTGGGACACACAGGTTAGTGTGAGGGTTTCTGATTGGTTAAATGAGTACCAGGTGACCTGGCTAGCGCATCACCTGACACTATTTGACCCGACTCGTTCTTCTTATAACAAATTCTAATAAAACCGGTTTGCGCATTTCCCTTAGATTTTATTGTTTGGTTACTCTTGAGTGCTTTTCATATGTAATATCATTTAAGAATTGAACCATACCAAGTCGGCCTGTTTTGTACTAGTTTACAATTCCAATGCATATGACCAAACATCCAAAATGAAGTGTATCCTACCAGTCTCTCCTCTGCTTAATCCTCCTTCACCAGCCAGGGTAATAAAGTCGATAATTCGGGGCGGCTCATCGCCTGCTCCGATCCTGGGCAGTGATGGCACAGCGGGCTCGGCTCTCAGCAGCTCCTGACTATCCTTCGAAAAGTATCGGTCCGCCCTTCTCCTCTTGACGTCAGCTTTCTTCTTTTTTTTGGCACTTTGCTCCGACTCCTCCCAAGTAATCGCCTGAAAGCGAGGGTCCAGGCCCAGCGAGGACGAGCCCTTCCGTCTGTACCTGGAACACAGAAACGTGGAGGAAAGGGTTAGAGAAGGGGAGTGTGAGGTTGGTGGTGTTTGGGTTCATAGTAGAGGACACATGACCTAAGGCTACAGGCTATTATTTTTTATCGATCTTCAACGTTTTTGTGTTAGGAGACTTAGATTACCTGAGATAACGTTGGCAACAGCCATGGGAAGAAACAAAAGGCCTGTTACTTCTAACGGATGACCTAACGGCATCTTCAAGATCACATGCCTTAGACCAAACCCATAAAATCCTGAGTTTTTCAAGGACTGGAATTTATAAACTGAATCTGGGACGTTAATTAACATATTTTTTTGCATGTGATTGCCATTCACATGCAATTGCTATGAAGCTTCACAATACCAAGTGAGTGAGACAACCGCTGGGTAGTTTACCTGGCCACGTCCCCCCTGTACAGGGACTTGTAGGTCCAGTTAGCTTGATCTGGTTTATTGTCAACGCAGAACGGCCGCTCAGTGGGGGAACGCACGTCATCAAGCCAGGAGAAACGACTGGCCAGCGGAGCAGGCTTTTCCCTGGGGGAACAGAATAACACACGTTGGTACTATGCACATACATGGACTTCAAACAGTGATGTATAAATGCATGCATGAATGCAGCAAAAAACACTCTTCCCTTCATGCTGCTACGGTGCATGTTGGCAATATGTGTCTGTGCACATGTGTGCGTGTCCAGACCTTTCTCTCTCCTGCTCCCTCTTGAGGTCACTGGGATAAACGGTGTCAGAGCCCGACCCGCTACTGACTGAAGAGCTCCTGTCCCTCTTCTTATGTTTTTTCTTCTTTTTCTTCTTCTCCTTCTTCTTTTTCTTCTTTTTGGGAGGCTTGTCATCCTCCTCCCCTCTCGTCTTCTTCTCCTCCTCCTCCTCCTCCTTCTCCTCCTCAGAGCTCACCTCCCTTTCAAAATACAAGGAAAGTTAAAAATCATACCATGCTACTTAATGCTCTATTTATTATTGTTTATTGGAATATAATAAGCAATAATTCAGTCGATTATCAGTCACAATGCATTGAAATTATGTTAAAAAAGTGAGAGCTGTTAGATCATTTGAAATAATGAACTTCTACAGTTGTATCAGATCTCAAAGCCATGCCTTGTTATGTGCCCTGATTTATCTATTCATCACCATAAAACATGCTGCCAAAGATGTGGTTGAGAAGCACATAACAGTGAACTCGATCTCAACTGGATAATAAGTGTGTTTTCCTACCTTGAATCATCTTGGTTCTGACTTCTGCTGGCCTTTAAAGCCCGTTCGTTGAGAGCCAATGCATCATCAGCTCGAAAACTCTTATTTGTCAACCAGTCTAAATATAATATGACAATGTGGACAATAGGAAAATGGTCAGAGGATAGAATACACATACAACACTGTATAAACGAGTTAGCTAATAGCTAAACTGTATCCGATACATTAGTAATATGACTGCAATAGCTAAACTGTATCCGATATATTAGTGATATGACTGCAATTTTGATTTGTGATTTAGTTGGGAAACCTTGACTATTACAATATGAACATATTGATGATCGCTGAAATAAATTGGGGTTATGCTGTTGTCTGCATGAGGTGAGATTTTTTTTAATTAGGGGAGTTTTCCGTCATTACACATGACAGTACATTCCCAATTGTGTAACGACTCATTTTTTTGTGCCATATCAAGCCCATTTCGAGATTATTAAAAATAATACGATTAAAATATCAAGAAGTAAGTTAGTGTTGAGTAACGATAAAGTTCGACATGTTGCTCATTCAGCTCTCAGGTCTGTAACGTGTTAGGGGAGCTGACGTTTAATGACTTTATAACTCTAGGTAATGTCGCTCTGGAAGTCACATTGTTTACGGAAACGATTTCCACAGCAAAGAAGATGACGTTAAAGATGTTGATAATAACCTTTGGAAGAATCATCCAGGTTTGTGGCCGTGACTTCTGCGAAAGCTGGGAACAGAGCCATGTTGTTGATATTATGAACAGCGTTATGGTCGCAGGAAGACGGCGTCATCAAATGGTCCAGTTTTGGCTGATGATTTGAATTGTTTATTCAGCACCAATTTTTATTATAACGTTGATGCATTAAAAAACTAATTTTAATTGATTTTGATGAAAGGTTTCTTAAATGGGGAAGAAATGTAAAACAGGTCTCACTGCGGTAAATTCACTGTTACTCACTGGGCTTCTGACGCTAGATGGCGTTGTCTCAGGAACATGAGCCATCTACATTTTATTCTAGTCTCCCACTATAGGCATAGTTCTGTACAACTTTCACCGATGTGCTGGCACATAATTTGCGATGCAAGTTCAATCACAATGATCAAGGTTTGTGACTTATGACCATCAACAGGTTATTACCACAACCGTCGGGCTTCCCTCTGATTTCTACAGTGATGCGTTGAGTGTGGAACTGCCAAATTGTGTTTGTTCTTCAGTGTAAAGTTAAATAATAGCAAACTATAAGTCAGATAGAATAATAAAAACCAACAAAGTATCAAACACACAATAGTGATAAAACAGCACACTTTATATATACAGTGTATAATGAGGCAATCAAAACGCCGGAATGAAACATAAACCATACAATAATGGTAACTTAACTTAAATATTCTAGTCTATACTCTCAATTCCCCCCCCACTATATCCCCGCCCTGATCTCCCCCTTCCCTCGGTGTCTTTAAGGGTCATCGAGGTCAAGGGCACTGTTGCTGTCGTTGTCATTGGCGACCAGCACTTCTCTGTTCTCATAGGTCCAGAAGCCGTTAAGGTCAATCAGGATGCTGGAGACCGTGTCGCCCTGGCAACTGTTCACCAGGTCCTGCAGGGTGATCTTGTAAGGGTCTTTAGGTTTCACCATGTCGAAGATCTCATCCTAAAAGACAGGAAAGGCCGGCACATTGGAAGATAAATGATTATTGAAAAAAAACAGAGGTAGGATGCATGTTGTTATGGGTTGAACTTTGTTTGTGCGAGTGTGTGTGTGCGTGTGTACCTTGACATCCTGAAAGGAGATGACTTCCTGACCGTGAATCTTCATTTGCTCTTGGATGGCCTGGGGGTGAAACAGACGATCATGAATCTCTGATCGTGTATTCATGTTTTTTTATAAAGATTGAGCAATATAACTTTGCCTAGTGAGACCATCCAAATATTCAAGTTTGTGTTTCACAATAAATATCAGTCTTTGCTGGGATGCCATAGATTTTCAGGAGTGTTGTCTTACGTTGTTGACAAACCTACTGCCAATCGATTAAATAACTAATGCTCATGCTCTCTTCGCATTTAATGATTCTGTGTGAGGAAAAGCCAAAACATTTCCTCCTCTCAGAAAAGACTCCTGTACATTTCTGCTCTTCTTTAACAACGTTATTCAGTCTCCTTTGGATACAACTATTTTGCTCCTCCTACTGATCTGCAGAGAGAAATATACAGTAGGGATGGTCTCACAATGCTAGTCACTTCCATACATCTTGTTCACACTGACATTGTAGATGGGCCGACTATGTTATATAGCTGATGGTTTATAATGTATAAAGCATTGGCTACACATTTTATTGATATTTATTGCATTAGTCGTGTAGATATGTAGGTCTTAGGAGCCGGGTACCCTAAAGAAGTAGTTGAGGGAGAAGACAGTGAGGTATCCCTGGTTCTCCATGTCCAGCAGTTTAAAGATGTACTGCAGAGCTGCGGGCTCCTTCCGGTTCTCCAAGGCCAGCACAAAGTCCAGGTAGGTCTTGTAGTCCTAGGTGGGGGTGGAGGGCAAAGGGAACAATGGTAAAAACACAAATAGATGGGATAGGGAACATTAGCCACACTTTTCTTCCTGAAGTAGTTGATGCATAGCCCAAGAGCAAGCTTGAATTTGAATTTGATTGATGGCCAGAGTTGCTTGATAATGGATTTGAGTTGAATTGACTGAAACAACTGGAATCTGGCTATGAAGCTTTGTGTCACCATTTCTCCGTCGTAGGTGAGGCACTCTTGGTAGACGCGGTCCAGGAAGACGGCGGTCAGGGTGGCCGTGCCGTAGCGTGACAGCTCCTCCTTACTCAGCATGCCATTGTGGTCCTTGTCCAGATTCAGATACTGACCTGTACACACACACACACACACACACACACACACACACACACACACACACACACACACACACACACACACACACACACACACACACACACACACACACACACACACACACACACAGTACAGATGCAGATTGTTTCTGAATAATAATAATAAAATAAAAAGTACATTTCTATCATTGACCCCAAACGATTTATTATATACTGTAAATGCTGACGTTCTAATCCATGACTACGACAGGCATCGAAATAGACAGAAGGCCAAGTTGTCCTCTCACCATAGACTCGAAGGGCAGACGGTGCAGAGAACCAGTTCGACTCTTGACTCTCCTTGGACAGCTCCTCGTCACGCAACTACAGACACAAGATGAGCGCTTATTGTCTGAAGGCCCACATTACCAATAGATGCGTTTGTTTTTCACTGTTTCAGAAATCTGCAATTTACTTCCAGCAGGTCATCCAGAAAACTGCAGGCCAGGATGTCTTGGATCTTGATCTTTCCTGTAACACAATTACACTCAATTAAATTATTTACTCTTTCTTTTCCTATGAATTGAAAACTAGGTAAATATAATATTGACTATATTATTATTCATCATAATGTCCCCTCTGCATATATCAAGAACGAAAGAAAGAAATAGATTTTAGATCTACCAGCCAACAATTGTTTTTATATGTAACCCCACATTTCTGTAGCTGCCAAATATTCAAATACATATGTCAGCCATTGGCTTGTGGCAGGTGCTTATGTTGGACCCTGCTTGCAGCCCAGGATATTTTTTTTACTTTGAGTACAGATTGCCCTCTCACCCGTACGAAGGGGGTCCAGGAAGAAGAAAAACTTGCGCACTGCAGTGCAGACGTAGAATGAGTAGAAGGACTTCTCCAGGCCATCCAGCTGAGGCAGAGTGGGGATCAGCTCTAGGATATAGTTCTCTAGATCCTAGTGAGAGACAATAATATCTTCATTTTTTTGCAGATAATGATAGCCGTCACATTGAAATGCTGCCTTTCATGTTTTGCCTGATGTAACCGGCAGTTACGTACCGACTCTCTGAGGTAGCCCTGTCCTGCCACATCATACAAACTGAGACCGATCCTGGTCTGGTGCAACCACACTTAAAAGAGAAGTGAGAAAAGCCACCGCAAACACACCACACACACCCACACACACACACACACACACAGATTATAATATGCAGCAATAGATTCCATTCCAGAAATAACTTGCCATGGTTCTACATTCAAATGTGCAATGAGAATGTTTCAGTTATTATATACAGAGTGTAGTATAAATTATACTTTATCAAATGATTGCCAGAGCCCAGTATCATGCAAAGGGTGATGGATGGAAGGAGAATGAAAAGAATGCATTCCAGACAGACCTTTTCTCATGACGTAATTGAAGAACTGCATGATGGAAATCCTCCCATAGGGGTCACTGTGGAGCAGCTTGCCATACACCCTGGCTGTGAAGAATTGTCTGCAGGAGGAAATAAGAAGAGATGGGTAGGTACATACAAAGAGAAGGAGTAGGAAATCAATATTGCTACTCTAAATGCTCTGTAAACATACGTTTGGGTTAGACGGTGTAGACTCAAACCATTCAATTACACATTAGCCAAGTGTTAACATAAGAGCCAACAGACATTATTACCAAACTGAATAATAAGTCCATCATTGGGGAATTTATTGTTTCTTCTAAAATAACATTGTAAAAAATTAAAATAGAGATGATCAGCTAATCGAGCCCAACTAGTCCCCACCTGTCCCCAGCACTGCAGACAGTAGCCCAAAAAAAAAAGAGAAATTATATCTATCCATATATCTATCCTATACATCTATATCTATCTATCTATAAATTAGGAATAAACATACTGATATTGCGATATTTGAGTGGTGCTGGATTTTCTATTTGGCTAACTTCTGAACAGTTTTGTTACATTCTGCTCATTTTCTTTACACACTTGCACTTAGGTCCAGCCTTCTCTCCAACCTTCAGGTAGGCCTCATAGCTGATCATGGCCTCCTCCCCTGACATTGGCGGTACTTGGTGCTTATCCAGGAGGAACCATAGATTCTGCATAAAACAATGAATGTGGCAGACAATTAATAGATGGACCAAACAGACAGAAATTCTTAAAGGATTTGAAACCACCCGATACAGAAACAAAGTTGCACAAATAAACTTAAAACAAATAAGAGAGTATGCGAGTGATTGAGTGAGTACCTGTAATTCCTCATTGTCAAGCAGCTCTCTGCTCTTCCTCTGTAAAAACACAGCCCTGGACTCCTCTCTCAGTTTCTGGAGCAGGACCTCATCCTCCGCCGGCAACTGCTCAGAACAAACGTCTTGTTTGTGGTAATCAATACTATATATATATATATATATATATACACACACACACACATACATATATATATATACACACACACACATCAAGATATATAGATAAAACATATATATATGATTGCAATTTTAAACATCAATAATTATCTAAGTTGTTACAATCAAAATGTGAAAGTTTTGTCTAAATTAAACACATAATTTAGCATAAATATGATGTAACACAAAGTAAATGTTGGCTAAGTTTACTCTGTAGTAGAAGCGAGGAATCTTCTTATAGGAGCTGTCTCTGTTGCTTCCTGCTTTCCACTCCGAATAGTACTTGGTGAAAAGCTCTGTTTCTTCTGCTTTCTTTTCGTCTTCATTCCTCTCATCTGTTCCAGAATAGAGACACATGTATTAATACAGTAATACAGAGCATTACAAAGGATTACTCTCATAAATGAGAAGTCTGCAGTAGCTGGCAAGTCAACTTCTCGTTAGGTTGTTGGCTGTTAGCTTGATATTTGCCCTTACCTTTACGAGTAGAGTTAGCTAATCTTCTTTTTAAAATATCCGACCAGTGAGTGGTTTTCTCATTGGCCATACTTTAATATAATCCAACCTCAAAAAGAGAACTGCAAACATATATGTTAGAGACTGATTCTACACAGTAGGTAAACACTGCAGCTGTCGCGTGTTGACGACGTCACGACGTGCGACGAAAACTCATGTCAAGTTAAGTTGGGAGAATAATGAATTAGCGCATGATCTTGGATCGCAAGAGGACATGCTGGTTGGCATGACGGAGGACAATCGACACGTATCTTCTGCACATTTCATAATTATACTCGTCGTTTTCAAGTGATGTGCGGGACGACCATAGGTTTTGACAGGTCAATACTGTGAGTGTGTCAAAACTTGCAGTTCATGTGTGTCGGTCAACAGCGCAAAGTGTAGTGACCAATATAATGAATGACTTACGTTTCTATATTCAGGAATAAGGTAGCTGGCCTAAAGGTTGATATCTGAAGATGGGTGCTACGTTCTTATTTCAAGCAAGATTGTGCCTTTATGGTCTTAGCCAAAGTTCAGGGATAATTCATCTGGGGAAAATGTGTGCACGAACTATGTGCACTAAAGGCATTAAACCTGGGGAACGAAAAAGCCCCCCCAGGAAAAATGATACAACTATCAGACAAACAGAAAGCTTCAAGGTCAGACAGATGCCTTCCTTCCCAACGTCGGTGTTCGCTGCTGGTAACGCTAAGAGGACAACAGAGATGCTGAAGAGAAAGACTGCTCTTGCATCCCTGGAGCAGGAGGATGCGGCAGGGGACCAGCCCAGAAGAAGAGGATTCAAAACAGGTAGAAAATCTACCTAGCAGGGAGCTCTAAGATCTCATCACCATCACAGAAGTCATGTGGCATAAAAGCCAACTACTGACTGAAATGCAATTCAACAACCCACTTTTCAAATATCCATCCACAATTTTTCTAAATATATCATATTGAATGTAATTTTTGTCAATGAAATGCTTTTAGCTGAACACACAACAATTGGCCATTCACTGTGTTTATTATTGCCTACACATTAAACACACAGTCCTTCAGATAATTGGTTAATCGGATGTATGAAACGTATTGTACAACACTAGTGTTTGGTTTGTCCAGATGGGCTGGTGGCCCCTGATCGACCCCTCTCCCCCACCGAGTGGAAGAAGCAGCTGGAGGAGGCGCCGTGCAGTCCGGAGCGCTTTGACGTGCATATGATGACGTTACTGTTCAAGACCGGGGCAGAGCTAGACATTGCCAAGTGAGTCGGTAGTGTGTGTGTTTGTGTGTGGTTTCCATTATCTGTCCTAATATCAACATGCTATTGTTGAAGAATGGTTAGAGTTTCAGTTGTATTATTGCCATGGTTAGTTAGGACAGCCTCAGTGCATATTGGTCTGACCAATTTCTTTAGCGCTTGAACCTTGAAGGTGCTGTAGAATACACTCAAATTATATAACTTAATCAAAGGTCATTTGGCACAGCCATCCATCCAGCTAGCAGTGCCTGAAGTGCACTGTGAGAATATCTGTTAGAACTGGACTGGGCCTGCCTCTGCATGAGCACATTTAGATTCAAGACCAATATGTGCATTTCTTCTGTGAGTGGTTTGGAGGATCCATCTTGCCTGTCAATCACAGGTGCGTGATTGACACACTGCCCAATGGCATAGAAATTGATCAGGGAGGGGGCTTTGTTTGTGTTGTTTAATACAAATTCTTGCTCTCTCCTTACACCTATCAAATCTGACCTAAAGTGACCTTTTAAGCATTTAGTAAATGGTCACGATATAAAGGATCGATGTGTGTCTTATTTACACCCATGGATCCAGCTATCTTTTGAAATTGACAACCTCCACCAGCGAGTCTATTCAGCAACCTCCTCTTCCTCGTTTACGCTAAAGGTCTCTGTTGACCTTTGTGGCCTTGGAGACGGGGACGATGTCCTACCAGCTGCTGCTGCAGTACCTGACACTGTGTGTGAAGGGAGGGCACGACGCAGAGGCCCTGGACTGCTACCAGATCATGCGGGGGGCCTTCCCGGCGCTGGAGACGGGGGCCTCCAGCCTCTTCATCAAGGCCTTCAGCCGCACGGAGAGCTGGAGAGAGGCCCTGCCCATCCTGAGAGACATGAAGAAGGTCAGCTGGCCTGACACTGAGCAATGTGTCCTCGATTTAGGGTCACGCACACACACGCACATACACACAGGCATAATTGTGTAATTAGTCCCTGTTGCGGATCAAATTGTCCATGCCACGAATGCCCAGTATAAATGAAAAGATGTGAGGATTACTAAGGGTATATCTTTTTGTATTAATGAAATATTCTGGATAATATAAAAAAAAAAAAGCAGGGCAAAGAAGAATCCACAAATTGGTATAGACACGGGTCGTGGTCGCTGGAGTGCACGCACGCGTTAAATTAAGCGGTCTGACAGCAGAGTCAAATCCGCTCTGCTGGTGTAGCTCAAAGACCCCCCCACCCACTGTCATGCCGTCGCGGCTCCTCCACCTGCTGGTCCTCGACGGCGATTGCCAAACCGGTCCCCTCTCCTCCCCGCTGCCGCACACAGGTCATCGCCCCGTCGACGCGCAACTACAGCGACATCATCAGCGGGGCCCTGCTGCACGGCGCCGCCGCCCCGGCCTGGCAGCTCTACGACGAGGTCCTGGGGGAGGGCCTGACCCCGCTGCCGGACACCTGGCGGGCGCTGTTCGAGGGAGGGGCGAGGGGCGGCCGTGCGGAGGAGGAGGGGGGCATGTCCCCGGCCGAGTACGGAGAGAGATTGCTGGGCGTTCTGGGCTACATGAGGGACAACCAGGTGTACCCCGAGCGGAACCTCGCAGACGCCATCAAGACCTGGTTCCACAGGTAGGGGGCGTGAGCGGGAGGCACGGGCGTGTAGCAGCTGGAGCATGTATACCCTCTGCAGGATAGGGGCGGGGGGGGGGGGGGGGGGGGGAGGAATGGTTGTAACTTGTACCAACCTGTACCTGTAACTATCCCTCAACTCCTGTCTCTGCTTTCCACAGCCTTCCCGGGCACCATTGGAGAGGAGAATGGACCACAGTCTCACCAAAGTAGGTTCCATTTGTTCCCATGTGGATGTGATCACAATATCATGAAAAGTGAACACAATTTCCTTCTGATTTGTTAATTTTTCACCCTTACATTTAACTTGCTCTTTGATGTAATCGCCCTCAGCATGTTTTAAATACCTTCATCATATATACCTAACTACTTTATAAAGGCCAAGTGTTTTGTTAGAGGAGGGTGCATGTGATCCTATGCGTGTTGTCTCTGTGTTCAGAGGTGTGTGCAAGGGGTGTGGGTCCGAGTTGGAGTCCATCCAGCTCACCCCAGAGGAGTACACGCACCTCGAGGCCCGCGTCATGGCTGACATCATCCAGGGGAAGGACGTCTTCCAGAAGACCACAGCCGAGGTAAGACAGACACAGACACACAGACACACAGACACACAGACACACAGACACACAGACACACAGACACACAGACACACAGACACACAGACACACAGACACACAGACACACAGACAGACAGACAGACAGACACACAGACAGACACACAGACACACAGACAGAGCAAGTGGCAGTTGTGAACCCCTGTTTGTGAAAGTGAAAGCTACTTAACGTATAGTTCATGTTAGGTCGTTCGTCAATGGGAAAATGTGATATCTTTCTCGTAATGTAACTGCAAGCACTTTTTTTTCAATAAGAATCTCAATGGCTAGTTCATCTCCATGTCACTAATTTTGAGAGTTTGCGTTTGACAGTTTCATTCAATAAAGAGTTAAAAGGATTAGATATATTTGTCGTTGCGCTAACATTTTTATTATTTTTGCGGCTGGTTGTGAACCTCAAGCAATGGCGGCGCCCATAAAGAGAAATCTAGGGGTTCATAACGGAGTTGTATAAACCAATGGGTTTATTAATCTGTTTACAGTGTATGACAAGAGGCCTACACAAACAAAGCCCAACTTACTAGGCTGTATGCTGACTGTCTAACTTAACACTTATCCAATGGAACTTTGGATAGCCGATTTCTCTACTTTGTAGAGTGAAACCCAATATGTTTGTTGTTGTTAATAATAAAACGGATCAGAGCTCTGGGGAGGTGCTATTGGTAACCATGGTGTATTTGCATGCAACGTGCGTTCTGAAAAACCGCTGTTTCACTTTCTAAATGAACCATACTGCATCATTTCGACCCATCACTTTCTAAATGAACCATGTCCAACCGTTGCTTTCAGTCCATGTATATTTTTATCCCATAATGCTTAAAGCATCCCCTTAAAGTGTCGTCTTTTATCACGTGGAAACATACTGAGCAGTTTTCAACCAAGACCTTTTGGGTTGAAAGTTTAATGGATCTGTATAGCTCTGGATTGACTTAATATTAAGGCAAGGCAACTCATTTATATAGCACTTTTCATACACACAAGGAAATAATAAATAAAATAGATAAGTAAAAGAAAGCAAATGCAAGGTTAAAAAGTGCATCCAATTAAATTAAATAATAATAAAGATGTAATGTATTTAAGATTTAGCAGGAAGATAACAGGTTATTGCATTCTTTTTTATTTCTATTTTTTAATTTGTGATTTCTTAATGTCGTCTTCCTTCAGTAATGGGATTATCTTATTAAATGGAGGAATGCATGCCTTTTGGTGCAACTGTCTTTGCACAGTTCATGTTCTGTGACTGTCCTACCTCTAAATAAGTTATATCTACATACAAAAAAACAACAGCCTTATATTGTTGATTGAGCTTATATGTAAATATATCTTATTTAGTGGTAGGACAAATAAATAAGAGAACAATTGAATAATTTCCCCAATTTCTTTCAATTTATTAAATAATAACTAGGAGTTCAATCATTCACTCATTCACGCTTTATTTTATTACTTATGGCTTTTGTTATAAGCAAACAAAACAATGTTTCTTTCGATTTGTATCTCCCTCTGGCCTTAAACTCTCTCTCACACACACACACACACACACACACACACACACACACACACACACACACACACACACACACACACACACACACACACACACACACACACACAAGGAAATTCAGATTTTCACATCTAGCTCTCACTCCCCCCGATCTCTTTTGGCCTGGGCTGGGTGGGTGGCTTTGCTTGATGGAACTGCCGGTCGAGAAAATACGGGGCTTTCCAGCACGTTGAACTCCCATGTGATAAACGTCTCCAACAAACTCACCACAGCCATGCAGGCGGAATGGACGATGTGCGGGATACCCAGTCCAAAGTCTCATGAACCCATGTCTGAAAGTCTGGTCATGGGAGCAATACATGTGTGAGGAGAAGAATAAAGCATGTTATTTGTTTCAGGAGCACATGTGATGTGACACACATGGGTTTGGGGGGAGGCTAACTACGTTCTTTGTTGCAAAACCATGATTGGATGCTTTCCTGACTCTTTCAACTCATGCACACTCACACACACACACAACTGCAGATTGACAGTAGAGGGAGACTGCTTCCTTTTCATCGAACCCAAGCTTAAACATTAGCTACAATGACATTGTGTCACAGGTTGACACGTCGGTCAAACAGACATGTTGCTTGAATTTTGGTTTGGGCGCAAGACATGCTCTTAAAAGAAAGTGCTTTTGGAAGCCTGGAAGTGAACCAGACTGACCACTAAAAGAACCCAGCCCGGTTTGTAATGTTATTATAACATGCAGCGGAAAAGCAGATCTAAGCCATTAGTTAGAAAAGAAAGCAAGTTAGAATATATATTAACTTGGTATTTTGAATAACAGACAGTATCGTGTATGTGCTTGTAGGATTTTCATTTTATGGTTGCATTGTAAATGCAAGCATGAGCTGGATTTGCGGGTCCTTTGTTTATTATGTATATGCACTTGCATATGTATGTTTGTACAGTAGGCATTTTAGTGTGTGTATGTGTTTGTGTGTGTGTGTATGCGTTGTCTGACACGCATGCGTCTTTGTGTCTTAAGCAGTCACACAATCCCCAGTAGCACAATGAGGTAGTTTCACATATCAGCTCTGGAAAGTCCCTGGATAATTACACTGGATTTACTCTGTCACTCTCTATCTTCCGCTCTATGTCTCTCTATTTGTCCTTCTCTCATCATGTCTCGTCTCTGCCCTTCTATCTTGTTGTCCTTGTCTCCCCCCCCCCCCCCCAACCCCCCACCTGTCTGCCTCATTTCATTTTTTGTGTGTTTTCTTGGGGGGGGGGCTGAAACATTGCACGCATAGAGCTCAGACCTGTCTTGATGCCAACAGGTGTGTGTAGCCGTGCGTGTCGGTCTGCTCCTCACTCCCCCGGTCCCCCCTCGACTTTAAGCTTTTAAACCACGGTGTTTGCCAACAACATCAGATTGGACTGCAGTGTGAACCTCTTTCCTCTGTGACCTTCTGATGGTGTCTAGGAGCTGGAGAGCTTCAAAGCCTTTGTGAAGAGGAAGCCGGTGTTTGACGTGGTCGTGGATGGTCTGAATGTCGCAAACATCGTCAAGGGAAGGCAGTCTGAAATGGTACAAACACACAATCGCACACGGGAAAGGAACATTTGCAGAAACAGATGCACAAACACCTTTCCTTTGTGCCTGGTTTTCCTGGTTTACACACACACACACACACACACACACACATATTCTTGCATGTGTTCTGGTTTTAGTTATTTATTTTTTTGTTGGTCACATTTTACATGAAACACACACACTAATACAGTCAATGATTTGCTGGAGTTGGACTCAAACGGAAATGCCAATATCCTGCAAACATCACCTATTAGGTCACTCATGCAATGTGTGGACAATCTTGCACTTTCCTGATAGAGTTTGTATAACTTTAACTCAAACTAGGATGCCCCTGACTAAAGATTCTCTTAGTCGACCCTCAGTCGTCATTTAAAGTCCTTAGTCCACTAATCATCATTACCATACAACTAAACACAACTTTATTAAAAGCAACAAATTGCGATAGAAATTAACCGTTGGTAAAACCAATGTATTGAAATGGCTGTATGGAGTTCATCCCAGGAGCGGTAAGCGTTAATGTCCGGAAGGTAAACCTTTATTGGCATGCAGGATGAGCCCCCCCATGTGTGTTGGTTGGGTTGATTTTTATAATTGTTTTACTCTTTGCTCCACTAATGAAAACGTAGACAACTAAGACTCTTCTAATGGACCAATGGTTAATCGAGTATTAGGGAGCATTCTTAAATCGGACAAACTTCCACAGATTCAGCTGCAGAATTAATTTAGCTCAACAAAAACGCCAAGTTTCCTGCTCATCCACTTTTGGGAGGAACTGCCTCTGTTATTGTTGTCTTTGAAGTACAATGCAAATCAAATCATGTAATCTCGGGCAGAACATGATTTCCTGAGCATGCATATTGCCTCACACGCAAATCTGCCCCTATGTGTCAGAAAAAAGATGTTCCCAAATCAATTATGATACGGAACGAGTCTTTTTTCCATTGCAACAGGACACTTGTTATTCAAATTCTATGTGCCTTCTTCCTTTTCCTAATCCAGTATTTCCAGTCAATGTAGGGACTTTTCTGTAATTTGCACAATGACTCACACACACAAACACACACAAGTGAGAAGGAAGAGATGATCAAATGTATTTCCCTGTCTAATGATTATTGTAAATAACTTTGTCAAGTCCCTGGTCAGTTGCCCCACAGCAACACGGAAGTTCCCACAAGGGGACCATTTATCAGTGGAGTCTCCGGAGATGTTTGCTGAAGACCAGTCATCAGTGTTGTTTTAATTGCATAGCTTGTCCCATTTTGATGGGCTTTGCGAGACTTAAATAAGTATTTTATTCAATGCCATCATCTTATCTGTTTCATGATGCAAATGTGAAGTTTCGGATATTTTTATTTTGGTCTGTGTTACTGTGGCCATACACACTAAGATACCACATAACTGTCTGTAGCGCCTTTTTAAATGATTTGAACAGTGCTAAAATGAATCCTAAGCGATTTAGTCATTTCACTTGACGGTCAATTAATTCCCAAACGATAAAAGTAATGGTTGGTTCCGTCCCTGGATTAGCTCGTTGAATTCAGTTTGTCTATGAGTTAGCTAAAGAGGTTTGGCTGTGGCTCAGCTGCAGATGTGTGGCGCTGACCGGTGTGTTTCTGGTCCCGTCTCCTGCGGGCTCCAGCTACTGGCGGTGGTGTGTGAGCTGGAGCGGCAGGGTCTGACCTCCCTGGTGCTGGGGAGGAAACACATGCTGCGGCCCTCCGCCTCCTGGGACCGCCGCAACATGGGCCTCATCCAGAAGAAGGCCCACTGCTTCTTCACCGAGAACACGTAGGCACACGGCAACTTCATACACCTCTCGAGGGGCCATAACAGACGCATAGCGCTTTCTGCTCATTTTTAAATGATCCTTCAAAATGGTTGATCCAATAGTCCATCAGTCTACCAGCCTTCCCAGTGGACTGTAGCAGATGTTGCTCATTTATCCATCATACATCTAGGTGGACACGCCCACTTGTGGCGTCCGTAAAACGGCTTGTAATGGCACCTGGAGGCATGACATCACACCTTTGGATGTGTGCAAAGACCTTGAAGTGTAAACAAAGGCTAGCAGTCTGTGTAGTACTTTTATTGATGTAAAATACCCACTGAGCTCCCGTGTGTCCTACGACAACCGCCAGCTCGGAGGACGACCCCTTCCTGCTGTACGCCACGCTGCATTCTGGGAACCACTGCCGCTTCCTGAGCCGCGACCTGATGCGCGACCACAAGGCCTGCCTCCCCGACGCCCTCACTAGGAGGCTCTTCTTCAAGTGGCAGCGCGGTCACCAGCTGGTCATCCACGGCACCGTCGCCCAGGGCCGGCGGGTGGGATTTCAGGTGAGGAGACGGGAGGAGGGGAGGGAGGGACGGACGGAGGAGAGGCGGGAGGGGAGGAGAGGAGATGGTGAGGGAGCAGAGTGGGGGGGGGGGGGGAGGCTAAGGGAGGAAGTGAGGGACGGAGGAGTTGAGGGGAGGAGATGGTGAGAGAGCAGAGTGGGGGGGGGGGGGGGAGGCAAAGGGAGGAAGTGAGGGACGGAGGAGTTGAGAGGAGAGAAGGACATGGTGAGGGAGCAGATTTGGGGGGGGGGGGGGGAAGAGAGGGACGGAGGAGTTGAGAGGATTAAGGATTTAAGCGGAGGAAGTGAGGGCAGGAAGAGATGAGAGGGGAAAGATGGAGGAGAGATGGAGGGGAGGGGGCTCTTTCAGGTGAGAAGGAGAAGTTTAGATGGGGAGGGGGGGAGAAGAGAGGGTCGTATAAAAGAACTTGACTAAAATGGAGCGTATGCCTAGGATGTGTGCTGTATGTATGATAAAGTCTAGGGAAATAAAGACGAGTATAACTGTTATTGTTGTGTCTTTGAAGTACAATGCAAATCAAATCATGTAATCTCGGGCAGAACATGATTTCCTGAGCATGCATATTGCCTCACACGCAAATCTGCCCCTATGTGTCAGAAAAAAGATGTTCCCAAATCAATTATGATACGGAACGAGTCTTTGTTCCATTGCAACAGGACATAAAGACGAGTATAACTGCAAAAGTGTGTGGAAAACAAGTGTTGCATAATATTTTTTATAGCCGATTGCACAAATGACAAGTTGTGCCGAGATGGATAATATGTGAGATGGATAGTGTGTGAGATGGATAGTGTGTGAGATGGATAATGTGTGAGTTGAATCTGTGTTCCAGATGATTTCACCCTATGACACCATAGTCCAGAGCACTGGGGTCTCGTGGCACGTCCCGTACGATGACTCTGTAGACAGGAGCAGCTACGAAGTGCCGCAGAGTTGGCTGTGTCTGACCAACAAGCCCTGAAGGGATCTGGACAGGCACCTCAGTCCACCACCGTGTTGTTCCATCTTATCATGTTCTCCATTTGATTTGATTTGACGGGTCCTTTCTTTGCGTTTTCCTTTGTAACAGACGGAGGTGTTTACACAGTATTCTGATGTTTACCCTTAAGTTAATATGTAAATAAAATGAACAATTCTGCCATGTTGACATTATCATTTTATTTATAATACCTTTATCTTACCTGTAGCAATGAATTTAAGTTTAACCATGATAGAATACTAGTTTGATATTGGTGACAAAAATGCCGAACAATCAGGAGCCAAAGAAGACAATAGTTTCAAATATTTACATTACCTTTTTTTTTTTTTTTCATTGCTGCTCAGCAAGATTATCGTTGCTACATCTGCTAAAGCAAATAAAATCCTGCGTCTATACATTTTCAAATCCTTATTGGGTTCAAGCTTGTCGGCACAAATACCATTATTACAATTTTTAGGTGCACTTTTATTTTAAGGCAATTAAGTTGTGTAACATCTAACACACACACACACACACACACACACACACACACACACACACACACACACACACACACACACACACACACACACACACACACACACACACACACACACACACACACACACACACGGGACTGAGCCCCCCCCAGCCCCACGAGGCAGACAGGCAGCAGGGACCAGCCAAATGCTTTTGTTTTGGGAATTTCCTGTTGCTCAGGCCCAGCCCTCCCCTCCTCTGTACTTCCTCATTCAATTTGCGGAATGTGCGTGACTCCCTACGAACGGCTACCTTATATGTTCTCTCTAGACTCACACCCTGGCCAGAGTACTTTCCGTCCATTTACGTGAAAGATGAGGAATAGGGGAACTAACACCAATAACTAACTTTTCTGTTATTTAAATCAAAGGAAAAAACATCACTGACAGAAGAACTGACAGCTGGCCAAAACCGGTCACGAGAACACATTTTTCCGTAGATGGAAACGCTGATACAGCCCCCTGTTCATGCCCTGACATAAAAACCTGCCAGACACGCGTTAAAAGAAAAAGGACACAGCACGCGTGAAGCTTGAGTTAAATACATGTGTTTAATTTACCATGGTGTGCTGGACTGTTCCGTTGCATGACATTTACAACCTGCTCGACTGTACACCTTCACAGCTTCCGTTAAAAAATACATCTTTGTATACACAGCCATTTACAATATCGTACAACATGGTTGTTGCCGTTACATATTTCGTGTGGACTTATGCTAAGTGATTTTGGTTGTTCTATTCACCCTCCCCCCACACACCCAAGTGTGCCAACTTTAAATGTGTTATGTGAGCAATCCACTTATGGCAGAACAAAATATCCCCTCCCCGTTCAGTCGACATGTAGTACGTCTTCATTCAGACCCTCACTGCGTGTCGGGAGACCCCAGCCGTCCACCACAACCCGTCAGTGTGTTGGTTGACGAGTCCGTCCGTTTGTCCTATCGCCGGGTCCCCTGACTGCCGATCATCTAGTCTGTGGAGAACCTCTCCGGTGGGGGTGCCTAGTCCATCGCTCAAGCCCCCCTCTCTCGGCCATCACGTCAGCAGGGGGTCAGGGGGAAAGTGAATGCGATGTGACCGGTGGTGTTTAGTCTCTCATTGTAATCGTCGCCATCGTTCTCTTCATGGCGGTCTCCTCCTACTGCCTCGTTGGCGGCTTCCTGTGTGTCTCTGCTGGGTTCTGCTTAATGTCCGTTCCACTGGATGTCATCGTAGCCCACCTTGAGAGAGAACGGATTGGAAGAAGGGTTAGCGACCCCGCTCCATCGGTCAGTGACCTCTGTTCAAGAACTACTGTGTGCTCCGTCAATAAATAAATCTTAGAATAATCTGACGTCAAAATATAAAAGCATTTTTTCCTATTATTTTATCTATTATAAAAATCATCTTTTTGAATACTTTATCGTGGGGCGGGCCGGCGTCAGTATGAGCAGACAGTTAACTCCTCCACAGTCATCAGTTTTTCTATCGTCTGCTCCACCCACCTCCTCGTCCGTCGGTCCGTCCTCCTCCTCCTTCTCGCCCTCGTCCTCGCTGTCCTCCGGCTCGCTGTCGGGCAGCTCCCGGAGCGACGGGTCCGTCAGCGGGAACAGGGCGTTCCGGATGTCGTCGTCGTGGCGACCGTAGGTCAGGTGGAAGGGAGAGAAGCCTCCGTAGGAGACGTGGTTGGGGTCGGCCCCGCCCCTTAGCAGCAGCCTGACCAATGAGAGGCTCTGCAGGTCCACGGCAAGATGCAAAGCGCTGCGACCGTTGCACTGCTCCTGTGGAGGTGGAGGTTGTATTAGTACACCATCAACAGAGAGGGGCGCTGTTTACCGTTGGAGTATGTACACTACCGTTCAAAGGTTTGAGGTCACCCAAACAATTTCATGTTTTCCATGAAAACCCACACTGTTGTTTTCAGCTGTGCTAAAGTAATTGCACAAGGGTTTTTTAATCATTATTAGATTAGAACATTTGCCTTTTAACACGATTAGCTAAACAATGTACCATTAGAACACAGGAGTGATGGTTGCTGCAACGGGCCTCTGTGCACCTAGATATTCCATAAAAAATCTGCAGTTTCCAGCTAGATAGTAATTTACCACATTAACAATGTCGACTGTATTTCTGATTCATTTAATGTTATCTTCATTGAAAAAACAGTGCTTTTGTTCAAAAAATAAGGACAATTCGAGTGACCCCAAACTTTGGAACGGTAGTGTATGTGTGCTAGTGGCAACTACAGGTTAACCCCCCCCAAAAAATGAACAGATGAATATACATTTGGATTAATTGGGTTACCTGCGCGTTAATGTCAGCCCCTAGCGCCACAAGGCTCTCCACCAATGAGAGAAAACCATGAACACAGGTAAGGTGGAGGCAATTCAGACCTGCAGGGGACAAACGCACACAGAATTGCAATTAGTGCTGTTACATTTTGAAAAGGGTATGATTGAAAAGTTTTGTACTACTAGAGCGTAGACCCACAAACACCGGCTGGAGTCAAAGTGCTGGGCAGAACGTCAGAGAAGAAATAAAACGGTTACAATGCGTACCCTTGTAGTTGCAGGTGGAAATGACCTTTCGTAACTGCTCCGACGGACAGTTCTGTGTGAGGACGCTGAAGCAGAGCAGGTTGCCACCACGACAGGCGATGTGAAGGGCCGTGTCCCCTCTGTCGTCCACCGCCGTGGGGTCGGCGCCCGCCAACAGGAGCCGCTCACACACGTCGGCTTGGCCTGTGATCACCGCTAGGTGGAGGGGAGTCTGGAGGTTCAAAGAGAGGAACGCAGCTTTAAACCTGCACTCTGAAACCTTACTGCTGCGGTTATTTAAACCTGCAGTATGTCACCTTACTGCTGCGGCTATTTAAACCTGTACTATGTCACCTTACTATTGCAGCTATTTAAACCTGCAGTATGTCACCTTACTAATGCGGTTATTTAAAGCTGCAGTATGTCACCTTACTACTGCAGCTATTTAAAGCTGCAGTATGTCACCTTACTAATGCAGCTATTTAAAGCTGCCCTAAGTCACTTTTCTACTACACCTATTTAAAGTTGCACTATGTCCCTTTTTGAACTGCAGCTATTTAAACATGCCCATATGTCATTTTTCCTACCGCAGCTATTTAAAAATGCACATATGTCACTTATCTACTGCAGCTTTTTATTCCATTAAAATATATCCCGAATATAACATTTCTCAAAAAGGTCCATTTCATTTTGGTCCATTTTCGCCACCGCCATGGGACAATCTGAGGATAGTGTCCTCAGAAAATGATATAGCTATACTATAGCTACAACTGAAGCCATTAGGATTGCTAATGCAACAACTTGCATAGTGCAGATTTAACTATTACACACACAAAGACGGATAAACACAGAAACACCCACACACCCACAAACACTAGCATATACACACACGGACACACACACACACACACCTGTCTCAGGATGTTCTGTGTGTTGAGGAAGTGCGTGTTCCTCGATGAATCTATCATGTTTTTTATATAATCCTTGGCCTCGTGGATGATTGAGAGGTGGAGCAGCCTGCACAGACAAAAGGGACAGACGTCAAATGTTTGCTCAATTTGAATACATTTTGAAAAGTGAAATGCAAATGTGTGGTAACATCATTATGAAACGAACCTGGATATAAGAAAAAAAAATCCTATTCTTCTATCCTCAACAAGCAAGTCAAGTAATAAAAGTGTCATCTGCCTAACTAAAGTGTTGCACTTCAATTTACTATGCAATTGTTTTCTGTGTGGACAGAAAGCGTGTCAGGCACAAGATCAGATGGAGGCTGTTGCTAAGCATTTGAAGCTTATATGTGCACACCGAAGATTCGATTTCAGTTAAGAGGCTATGCAAATTGTGAAAGAAAACCAATAGTTACAACATATAGGCCCAGATAGGTCTGATGATGTGTCTTTGCATTAGCAAAAATGAATAAAAGTCCAATATAGATATGTTGATAATCCCTCAGGGATACATGTATTTTTAGATTAACTTTATTTATCTTGCTTCCTATGCAGTCGGGCACGCGCGTTCGTTGGATTGCTCGGCGCGGGCGGCGCGCCTGGGACTTTCCCAGGCAGCTGAGTTTGACCCGCGGCCATAGTAGATTCCGTTCTGATAATAGTCTTTTGTTTACGTCCGATTCCGCAGTGACTGGCTACAACCAAATATACTTTAAAAAATCCGCAAGAGTTCCTGCCATTGTTAACCCCGTAACAGAAGGTCAGAAGGCCGTTGTGAATAAACCATTCCTACTATAAGCCCAGTACTTTGTATCATGACAAGGCGGAGGAGGATATTATTCGGAACAGGAAAAGGATCATATTACCATCCAAGGCCTGCTATTGCTAGTGCAACTCTAGGCATAGCCAGACCCGGGGACTATTCAATAGCTAGCCACACTACGAAGCGAGATCGTATTAGTTGAGTACACTTACGTGTCTCCGTCCTCCGTGATCTGCTCTCTCCATTTGTGTTCATCTCCGGTGACCGAAGTTGGTTGTTTCTGCTGTGGCCGCGAGCACTCGACCCGTAGCTGGGTGAGCTCGGCCGTCACCGCCTGGTACTCTTCGTCCTTCAGCGAGTCTAGACCGCTGTCTAGCCGATCCTCCGTCGTCCCCACTCCCGACTTGGCTTCTTTTGCATCCCCCCCGATGTAGTCCATTTGGGAGAATACGCGGTCCAGGTCCATGGTGAGGGTTTAACACGATGCGCTGCTGTTCGTTTTAGATCCTACTGGAGTTTTGAGTCAGCCAGTCTGGAAATGCCCTGCTGCTGCCGCTGTGTGTGCGTGTGTGGTTGTATGTGTGTGTGCGAGTGTGTGTGTGTGTGTGTGTGGTTAGACACAGGGGCGGAGCTAAAGCATCGAGGGGATTTCCAGAAAGCTGTCACTTATAATAACACGGCATACAGACTGCTGTCTCCAAGAGCAACGTTGCCAGATTGGGCCAGATTTCCCATCCAATCTGGCAGGCAGGGTTACCAAATTGAGCGGGAAATCTGGCCCAATCTGGCAACACTGTCCAAGAGGGGATTTCTATTGAGATACACATTGATAGATAGATATGAGGCTGCTTAAATTATAAAACGATGAAAAATTGGATTAATTTGCTGGCACGTTTCACGGTTCAAAGGTCCGGCAATTTTCTTTTGTGTGATCGCAAGACCAAAGAAAAACGTTTATCTTTTCCCCTTCATAGCCTTCTAAAGAGGATATAACTGAAGATTATGAGTCTTTCGATGTTTAAGGCTTATTGAAAGTCATTCTAAAGTATTTTTTAATGAATAATCATAATAATGGGGATGAAGAAAGTGATGATAATTAGAATATGCATCTAAAGGAAATTGGTGCATGAAACATTGAGCTGAATTGTGTCACTGCATTTTTTGCAATGCAGCCTGCATGCAGTTTCACAACAAGGTATGGGATTACCATCATGACTAGATTAAGATTGTTAACTTCCCTTGAAATACCCGTTATCTCCATATCAATCAAATACCAACACATGACTTTGTTAAAAACAATGTAATGATTCACATTGTGATTCATCACATTGTAGAAATGTAGACATGCAAATATAGCAGGAAGGAAAGTCCAGGGATTGTATCTGGGTTCTTCTGTGATACCAGTTCAACCAGTTACCCCCTCCTTCTTGGGTTTTACCCATTATTAGGAATTGCATCTAGAATATGTGCACAATCATGATGATGAGGGCATTTGTAAAATGCATTCTGTCAATGCAATGTGAAAGATAGAAAATGTTTGTAGTCTATATGACTATTTCGATTCCTTTTCCAATTCTGTAATATCTCCGGTGCCCCCGTGTGTGTGTGTGTGTGTGTGTGTGTGTGTGTGTGTGTGTGTGTGTGTGTGTGTGTGTGTGTGTGTGTGTGTGTGTGTGTGTGTGTGTGTGTGTGTGTGTGTGTGTGTGTGTGGCCTTCTCTTAAACAGGGGTATCTGATAACTAATCCATCATTGTGGTTGGAAATAGGTGACACTAAGCATGATTCTTCTCAATCTAAGTAAACTACTTTAGCCTACAGAAACCTCAAACAACAGTTTCGGTTTGGCCTACACAAGAAGTCCCACCGACTCCAATCTGCTCACCGCCTACAAGATCGCCTTCAAGCATAGACAGCACATGTGATAGGGCATAATGTCACGTGAGTAATTACTCTGTCCCACACCTAGTGGGAGGCCTCTCTGAGGCTTCAGGATGGGGAGTGTCTGTGTGGTGAATGATGACGGTGAGCAGGGTGGGCCGCACACTAGCGGGGTCGTAGAAGGGGAGACACTGTGGGTGTATCAAAACGAGCCTTTGCACTTTGGAGCCCAAAGATTCGGTAAAATAAAGGCGACCACCAAATATAATCTGAGCAGAATGAAAATCGTGCGCCTATACAACCACTACCACTTTGGTCCACTAGATGGCGCCAGACGTTCATTCTACTGATTTTGATGGTAGAACTCCCAAGTCTTTCTCTTCTAGTGCACACGGACAGTTGATCGTGTTTCGGCTTTTGACCGGAATTTTATTTAAAAGAGTAAATAAATACTAAAATTGAATAAAGTATCTATACAGGTCAAAACTAAATTAAACATAACCTTTGTGGCATTGTATAATTCCCAATAGTCCTATAAATCCGACACGGCCTGTGGAGGGCTTACAACGTCTTCAAATGAAAAGAAACCTCAAAATCAGCTCAAATTAGAACGTATTATTCTCAAAGGAGATCGAGTACCTGTGACAAGTCCATGCCTGTGACCGGTGTGTCGTCGATAGGAGGAAAAAGCTCTACTGTCCAGAAGAGCTGTCCGCCTCTCTGGGTGCTGAACCCGTCCTCATCTGAAACCCAGCAGAGACGTCCAGCATCTTGCCTCACGCATTTATGATCCTTATGGCCAGTTATGTATTAAGCAGATATATGTTGAATAATACGAAACACATAAGCTAAACAGGAGGGAATGACAGGAAGGAATAACAACAGTCTGGACGACTGGACTATACTTTTAGCCTGTCAAATCAGACTTCCAGCTATAGTTTGAGTTCCATATAGGCCTAGTGCGATCGACTTTTCTCTTTACAGCCGAGTGAATCGGACCCAGTCCTTTCATGTCGTCTATAGGCCTATAATTTGCATTATTATTATTATTATTATTATTATTATTATTACTCAATGCCTGCACTTAACGTTAAAGAGAGCTCAATAAAGGCAAGGGCTTAAAGGAGAAATCTGCAGGCCCTTTATTGTGTTAAATGCGAATAAGGGGCCTCCGATTTTCAAGTCTCGGCTATAGGCCTACAGGAAACCAAAACAATTCTTTGTAATAACATGTTTGCCAAATTGTCCTTGCGGGGGGCTATAGATCCGGATACAATCAACGTGCATGGATTTATTATGAAAGCCAAACGGAAGACCCCCAAATGATGGCGCCTTAGGAAGTGTCGCCTGTGTGTGTGTCTATACAACTCGACCTTTTCACAGCAATCAGCAGCTGTCTTTCATGTCATTAAATACCCGGGACGCTTCACGCCGTCGTATCCATCCGCCACGCTTTATGCTGCAGGAGGCAACATAACGCTCCCACCCGGCTCGGTATACACGTCTGTTGGCGGCGGTGGACATCGGCAGGGGTCCCCCGCGATTCTCACGCTGTTCCTCCCTCCTGATTGATTTCCAAGCTGCGACGCCAGGCCGACCCCGGCGGATTGGCCCCGGCCCGCCAGAAAGCACTTGGACAGCGTATACAGAAGCTGGCCATCTCCCTTGGGGAAAATGACATAGATGATCCCCCCCATCTCTCTTATCAGCATCAGCAGCTTCTAAGGGGAGGGGCTGTGTGTGAATACCCCCCCCCCCCTTGAAAACACACACCCATACATATACACACACACACACACACACACACACACACACACACACACACACACACACACACACACACACACACACACACACACACACACACACACACACACACACACCAAAATGATTCCTACCATAAATGTAGTAAGGAATGGCTGAATAGCCACCGAGGATACCACTAATTAGAAACCCCAGCGATGTGATCACTATCAATCCCCATGGGTCCACGTGTAATAAAACAGCCCTACGCGTTTGTTCACAGGTTGTTTGTCTTATCTTTGCGAGCTTGATACCACGGTAGGATTTGTTATATAACGGAATCTACTTTTTTTTCGCCGTTAATGTTAAACTCAAACTTTTTCGTTTTTGCATTGTTGTTCAACCATACATTTGGAGTGCGACGGTCTAATTCGCTGTAGGCCTACTAATTTAATTGTCTTGATAAAGCAAACTTTAAGCACACATATAGAACGGTTATAGAATAACCCAGATGTGTGTTGTTTCCATTCACTTTTACACCGAACGAAACTCACACGCACACACACACCAATGGCAGCACAAAAGTATATGAAGATAGAAAATAGGCCAGGCTAAATAGGTCCGCGACAGTGATGAGCATAAAGCTCTTCCCAGTCAATTCAGCGTCTGAGAAGTTAGGATAATGTCTCTGACAACTGAAAGGGAAAGCTGGGGGACGGAAAAGAGAAAAGAGAGAAGAGGGAGACTGCATGCGTGCGTGTGTGCCCGTGCGCGTCTCTGTGTCGGAGAGAAGGGAGGGGGTGCAGCGCGGGTGCAGACACCTTGCAGGGGATAAAAACAAACAGGGCGGACCACCACAGTTCTGTCGAGTTTACTTCAACGTGGAGTCGACACCTGCCACCCTGAGCTCTGTCCGGAGAAGCGACCAGTGCGACCATCTCTCAGCTGTCTTCACACCTCTACACGCCGGGTTTTTTTATTCAAATATATTTTTTACTTGGAAGCGCTTCTTCTTTTGCTGAAGTTATTCGATTATTTTTGTGTCACGCAGTGGTGGCTGTCGGCGCGAAGAAAGTCCTCGCCATGCCTCGCGGATTCCTAGTGAAGAGACACCGGCGTTGCCCGGCATCGTACAGATCGCGGAGCGTAACCATAGAGACAGACGCGTCGTGTGACAATGGCATCGCATGGGTCGGGAACACGCGAGAAGAAAATACAGAATCAGCGCTGGTCAATGAAAATCCGCCACAGCACCAGGACAGGGTGATGATGAGCGTTTTCCCATTCGCCCCGACAGAGGTAGGCCCGCGCGCTGTTAGCCGCGAGGATCCCGCGCGAGTCACAGCAGCGTGGAGCCCCCCGCACGTGGAGTCGGCGCGAGAGGCGGAGGGGGAAAGAAGGCGGCGCGCGCAGCTACCGGAGTTCGAGTTCGAGGAGTCGGTGACCGAAG
This sequence comes from Gadus chalcogrammus, assembly GCF_026213295.1. Taxonomy (NCBI): domain Eukaryota; kingdom Metazoa; phylum Chordata; class Actinopteri; order Gadiformes; family Gadidae; genus Gadus; species Gadus chalcogrammus. Next base: position 6,873,214 of record NC_079416.1, on the reverse strand, counting down.
TGAACGTGTTGGCTCCGACCGGTGATTTCTCCCGCTTTTGCTTACCCGCCGCCCCGACTCGCCACGCGCTGACTTTAACCGAGTCGTACAGCCCCGTCAAACCGGTGGGCACGAGACTGCTGGACGTCCACGAGGAAGACCAAAACAATCTTCTGTTCTCCGGGCGATACCTGACGACGTCGGCCCCGCTGGGGGCGGAAACACCCACCGGGGTACCGGAGCTGCCGTTCCTGTTGAGTTCCGCGTCGACGTCCGTCTCCATCGAGAGACTGCTGACTCACCACCGCCTCGCGCCGTGTTACGGTGAGAACCCCGACGACCGCGGGAAAAACGACGCCACCATGAACACACTGTTCCCGCCGCTGACGTTGATCAACCACAACAACCAGCAGCAGCAGTTTGCGTTGAAGAAACGCGCGGGGGGGATCGAGCATGAGCAGCGCTCTAGCCACAGACCCGCCAAACCATCCGCGGGCCAGCCCGCCAAAAAAACAAAACTCCACCGGAAGTTAAACTTTGAGGACGAGGTCACGACCTCGCCCGTGTTGGGGCTCCGCATCAAGAAGGAGTGCCCCGAGTTCAGGAGGCTCCAGCGGGAGAAGTCGTCGCTGTCCACCGTGGAGAACAAGCCGCTCGGCGAGTTCATCTGCCAGCTGTGTAAGGAGGAGTACCCCGACCCCTTCTCCCTCGCGCAGCACAAGTGCTCGCGGATCGTGCGCGTGGAGTACCGATGCCCTGAGTGTGATAAAGTGTTCAGCTGCCCTGCCAATCTGGCATCCCATCGTCGCTGGCATAAACCGCGCCCGGTGACCGGCCAGGGCAAAGAGACGACCCAGCAGGGGGCGAAGAACAAGTCCCGGACGACGTCGGAGGGCCGGGGGGGGCTCGTGCAGGACGACCGGCCGCCGACCTTTTTAGAAATGGAGGGAAAAGAGAACGAACTGTTGCGCGTGAACGGCCATCCGCACTCCGGCACGCTCTTGAACAACTCTTGCAACTCTTTTCACTCTCAGCTCCACGGCGTGGTCCCGGTAGACAGCCTGGACGGTGACGGGCTCGCGCCACCCGGGTACGACTCTTCCTCGCGCTACGGGAATTCGGTCAGAAGCGGAATGGAGCTACAGCAGCAGAGCACGAGAGCGACGGACAGCCCACCCTCGAGCCTCCTACCGGTCAGCAAAAGTCCGAATGAGCGCGTGGAGCAACCCGCATCCCCGCAACAACAACTTCCCCCGACCGCGTTCGTCCAGTCGCTCCCCGAAGAGGACATCTACGAGTGTCAATACTGCGGGAAAAAGTTCCGGAGACAAGCGTATTTAAGAAAACATTTGGCCGCTCACGAGATGACCGCGCGGGCCTCTTCTTCACCCCCGCTACCGTACGGCTCGGCGCACGAGGGCCACCACAGACCCAATCCCATGTGCGCGTGTCACTTGTGCGGTGCCCGTTTCCCGTCCGTGGAAATCCGGGACAAACACCGGCTGTGGCACGCGATGAGGGACGAGTTACTGGGCGCGGGGACGATGGGGAGCGGGATCAGAGCCGAAGTTCTGCACGCGCACAGAGAGGACAACGGCCCGGTGGAATGTGACTCGCCGCCGCAGCAGATCTTCCCGTGCAAACACTGCCCCTCCACGTTCTACAGCTTCCCGGGACTCACACGACACATGGCCAAGTTTCACCCAACCGACAGCCGCCAGGTGATGCTGATGCAGATGGCCATCAGGCCGTGACACGCGCCCCCAGGCCTGCGACAGGCAGAAGCAAAATGAGGACCACATCATAACAAAAAAATGTTGTTATATTTTGTGCTATGTTTACTGTGTGTGTGTGTGTGTGTGTGTGTGTGTGTGTGTGTGTGTGTGTGTGTGTGTGTGTGTGTGTGTGTGTGTGTGTGTGTGTGTGTGTGTGTGTGACTTATGGATAAGTTGGAAGTTTGATTTAAATATGCTATGAGTGCACTTTTTTTATCACTGGTCCGGTGGTCAACGTGTCTTCGTCAAACACCTTGATTGAAATATATATCAACACTCAGATTAAATGAACAGACAAAATGTATCTGAAGAAAGTTCCGTTATTTTTTTGTTTATCCCAACGGGTCGGTATTAAATTAAAGGAAGAACAGCAGGTACGCTGTCCGTGGTGCTGAAACTCAGCGACTGAAACAGGCCGTTCAAGGACTTTTGAGATATGCCTATGTTCTACTTATTGTTTTAAAGGGTAATTTGTTAGCCTATACGAGTCCGAGGGCATATCTTACAGAAAAACATATTGATCCTTTTTTTTTTCTTTTATTATTTTCGATGATGGATCATTGAATATAATTAAAGTCTCACTCTCAGTCGAAGATTCGGAGTGTGTCACGAAATCTGCGTAGCCACGCAGCATGGCGGACTGCTCCGTATAATTGCATTTTTGAAAGGGATTCTTACTTGTCTGAAGTCGAGGATGCAATTCATATCTGCAGTCCATTTCAAAATCCTTATTCTACGATAAAAAAAAAGGAAGAATGAATGCGGAATATGTGGAACAGCACGAATTAGCAACAAATATTCCAATGGAAACACTTTTAACACACACCATGGTCAGTAATATGGCAGCCAGTCAAATTCAGAGCTAGAAAATGAGAATTATACAATTATTTTCAGACAGAAAATAAATAGTTAAAAAATATCATTGTCTTACAGTTTATTTATTCCTTGAAATAATGCAGGAAATCTAGTGTGACAAAAATGTATTGTGATTATTTACTCTAAAGTCTACAATTTTTTAGGACAAAATAGAATGAATTAAACTGCTAACAGTTGTCACAATCAGTCTGTTTGCTTGTCCAATTTATGATGTTGATGTTGATCTTGATGTTAAATTACATGGATTTTAATAAAGTGTCAATTTTCCAATTGGGATACTTTACCTATAAGACTCAAATGTGTCAAATTGTACACATAATTTACAATGCAATTACTGGCCCTGTTCTGCAGAGCTGCCAATGCGGTCACATGCCCTGAGCCCTGTCCCCGCTTCTCCAGACAAACACCAGATAGCCAGTGTTAGAATTTTGTATCTTTTATTGTCAAAAAGCATTACACATCCACTCCTTATGTAACAGATTTGACAGTGATAGTTGTGTGTGTGCGTGCGCATGTGTTTGGATACAACTGTCACACATGCGTTTATAACTGATCTGATGGCATGCAGCATGTCGAGTCACACAGGCTACACTAGCTTTGTCCCCAAACTGCTCACTGCCTCTATACATTATATATATATATATGTATATATATACACACACAAACACATCTGTTTTAAAGCCATCAAACGCCATCAATTCATTTATACAGGCAATTACAATTTGGCACCCTTACAAAAATTTAAACTATGAATGTTCATGGCAACAACACAACAATATGTCTTATTGGGTCACCAAAGTGTTGGATGATTTTACCTGATTAAACAGCCAACAAAGTATTGTACTAGTGAGTGGCAAGAGGTAAAAAGGGCAAGGTTGCACGAGTGCACACAAGTGCTGACGGGCGTCGAGATGGAACGCCCGGACACCTTCTCCAGTGGAGCACAGACAGTTTAGTGCAGAAGCCAGGGGCACATGGGGTTCACATGTGATGCACGTGTGGTAGTGATGGAGGTGGAGGGACACAGGTATATGGCTCTCATTTTCATCCTCGAAGACGACTACGAATATAAAGTAATGTCGTGAACAAAAATATATTTTAACGTTAGTCAGGAGTGAAATATTCACAAGACTCGCGTCTACAAATGATAAAAAAAAAAAGTTTGAGCTCAATCCATAATGTCATTAGTAAACGGAATCACTTTTCAAAAATATTATGGCGTCTTAAATCCCTTTTTTCTCTCACTTTGGAGAAACAATGGCTATGGAGATAGAAAGAAAATTAATGAGCAATTAAGCTCAGGAGCTGGAGTCTGACTATTGTATTCATGATACGTGACATCATGGGGCCAGGATTTAAATGAAAAAAACAAAAACAAATTGGGGAAGAAATGCAATAGGACAAAAATGGACATGAACTCAATGTAGTCTGTAGAAGCCAAGCAAACGGTACATCTTCAGAAGCGCAAGAATGAAGGTTTCCACTAGTCAGTTGAAGTGCTTAAAAAAATTATAATCGCTTAATATATATATTTATATATATATAAAAACAAAAATATTATAGTAGTGTTTACCCATCTGGAGCGGATATGGGCTTGAGGTTGATTGTTTTTCAGTTTTTATTTTGGCTCTTCTGACTTATTAGTATATACATAACATGTTTCCTCTCTCTGTACACATTTAATAGATATTCATAAACCTATATATTCAATGTATATATCGATGCAGTAAGAAACTCAAGTTCTATACCACATATAAAAATGCCACCAAACTAAAGAGATGCAGCAACATTATTCTTGTTTGGGTCAAAACATACATTACAGTCAATCAAAAAAGCAAGAAAAGGCTTTTTATAATCGTTTTTTTATATAACCAGTTACGTCCTACGAGCTGTAGAATACCTCTCTTTCGTCTAATCACGCTCCCATCCCCTTGTGCTAAGCATTGCTCAAAGCGCTGTGCTGAGGGAACAGGCGGGTATATGCATTTACTCAGCATTCTTTTGGTTGAATTTTAAATAAAAAATAAATTTCTCAATTGTCAATTTGATGAAAAGATTTCCTTCAGAAACCAAATGGATTGACCTTCAGTTTAATAGCGCTGTCGCATAGCAGCACTTCCGAGGGATAATGCACAAGTGTTTTACTGGAAAGGGTGGGGTGATAAGGGTTGCCTAAATATGGCCTCATGCTGCACCGAGCACAAGAAAAGGGCCGATGGGACTTTAATAGGTCTTAGTTTCTCCTTGCAAAACAATTGTCCAAGTTTGATAGAGCAAAGCATTTTCTTTTACCATTGCAGAGAGGGAGAATAAAATAATACAATATGTACAAGTTTGCCATATCCCCTGTTTACAATGCACACAAAATACATCTACATGTAGCTCCTGTCCACAAATACAGTTTTACTTGTCTTTGTCCGAACGTGTCTTTATCCGAACTGATTTTATCATCTAGGGGCTGAGCGAAATACATGCAAAAATGTCAATATACTCCCCACTATTGTCAGTTTGCGACCAGACCATAGCAATCAAATGAGCGGCGCTTTTCAAACCACACAGATCATCATTGCACAATACCTTTCCTACGCCAGTTTTGGCGCCGTCGCTAACCCCCGGCGGGACAGAGCGATATGAGGTGGCGTGGCACACGACGCAGAGGGCAACCCCCTTATGGCGCAGAGAGAACCCACTGGAGGTGTAAAGGAACAGGGCGGCACAGTACAGCATGGAAGCACAGGAGTGTGAATGGGAAATGGATTCTATAGTGAGCTGTGTAAAATGGAGGCGTGCTGGACAGGTGGAACTCACGAGGGACAAGTCGCTTCTTCACTCAAAGTCCACCGTCATTGGCTACCATGCGGGGTGAGGGCTCCCCATTGGCTGTGACTGTGGCCGACTGGCACACCCTGCTGGCTATGTTTGTTTGTCCGACAAAAATCCCAAACCATTTTCCCCGTTAAAAACGCACAGAAACACACACACACGATGGTGAACAATTGCCTGAATGGACCTCTAAACGCTATTCTAAACGGAAAAAAAAAATATATCACAGTGAACATAGCACAAACGCTCTTCCCTTTCACGCCCGCAAGACATAAGATCACAACAAATTACCTTGATCATGTGATATCGATTTCTCTTCTCAAGGTTATTTTACATCCAATAACATCTTGAGGAATCCCGACTTTAGCTTTTCTGCACTTCCGAAGGCAACCGACAGGCACCTATACACGTGACACCGCTCCGACAGGTGGTCTAGCCCTGGTCACGGCGTCACCGGTTGACACCCGATGGGGAAGCCAATCCGGGGTCAGTCCCAGAGCCGAGTCAGCCCCTTATCAGCCAACAGTACAGCCAGTCGATGACGGCTATGAACAAAAGACACCCTTTGCTGTGTTTTGCTGCGGTGGAGGTGGTTGGCAAAGCAGTGAAATATATTAGAACGACACACGTGCGTATGTGTGTCTATGTGTAGAGTATTGTAGTGTAGTGGGTGGGGGGGGTGGGGGGGGGGGGAGAAGGGGGTCGACTCCTCTTGCTCAGGTCTTGTTGGCCGATCCCGACGAGCGCCTCAGCTTCATGGACATGCGGCTCTTGCTAGTCCGAGGAGACATGGGCGAGGGGGAGTCGCCCCCGACCTCCCCCAGAGCCGGACTTTCTCCCCGAAGAATCTCGAGGCAGGAGCCTGAGAGAGAGACAGGTCGGTGGAGGAGGAGGAGGAGGAGGAGGTAAGGGGAGGATGGAGGGAATGTAGGACGAAGAAGGAAGGGGGGAGGGGGGGGGTAGAGGATGAATAAGACAAAAAGGAATTTCCCAGATATTACAGTGCTGCCCCACAACCTACTAATCCCACCGCTCCACCCACCGCTCCACCCCCCCCCCCCCACCCACCCCACCCACACACACACACACACACACACACACACACACACACCAGGGAGTAATAAGGTAGGTTCTCATTCCAACACGTTCTTATGAAACACCACGACACAGAGGGACAGAAGCGCTCGATCTGGCAGAGACAGAGTGCTGGACAGTGGTAGATGGGATAAGGGGAGGCAAACAAGTGAAGCCACCGGACACAGAAGAGAGCCGTGACAGGACAGAGTGGGGAGAGGGGGGACAGCAGGGGTGCCCAGGAGCTACGGCAAAGTGGCGAGGCGATGAACCGCACTACGGAAACTAACCCTTCTCTAGATGCCTTGCTGGGTGCCCTTTTTGTTCCTACGTCTTGGAGCTCTAAGGGTAGGAAATGGGCGAAGGAGTAGGAATCTTCTACCCCAGCCTACAGAGCACACTACACGTTCCGAGCAGGGACTAGGCGAGGAGGTTAAGGAGCAGCTCTATGCTAGGATTTGCCACCTGACCACCTAACCATTTCTAACCTACAGGTCAGAAATTGTTCTTAGTAGGAAGCCACTGAAGCTGGTCTCGAGTGGCTGCAATGTACGCCTCAATAAGAGACAAACCATTTGTCTGCACATGAAACTGGCCATTTCTGTCAAGAATGTGTTCTTTATATACAAAGATAATAGCATTTATGCTACTATGAATCTGGTTAATCCAGACAAAGAAGACCATATAACACCATGATCATTTTGGAAACTGCGCAAATTCAATATTTGTGGTTTTGAAGGCCAATTTCAACCTTTAGGTGGCAATACATTTAAACATGGGTGTAGCCTCCCTTCTAATAAAAACAGTGGAGGGGCTATTAGGGTTGATAGACGACTCAGGGCAACTTGTCGGCCTCACACCGTACCATTCGCAGCTTGCGTGAAATACTTTGTGTTTGAGGCCCTTTCCCTTGACCCTAAGCAGGCTCAAGCCGTCCAGAGGCTTAGGAACCATCAGGTAGGACACACTACTGTCCTCTGGAGAGGAGACGAAGAAGAGCGATAGAGGGGGGAAAAAGAAAAGACAAACACAGAAAATAACATTAGACCGAAAGAGACGGAGTGCACGGAACAGAAATAGAGAAACAAATTCAACGTAGACGAGAGGAACGCCAGCGACAGCATGAGGGACGAAGAGATGGTTAAAAGAAAATAGACAGACATAAATAAAGAGGCCAACAAGAAGCATGAAAATAAAAAGCAGGATATTAAGTTCAAGAAAACACAGAACAAACACACAGACACGGATATACAAAACAAACACACACTTCTGCCGGATTAACTCTTCTCAGGAAGCACATAATCCTTGTACCACAACAATAACCACTTACCAAATAAGCACAACAACCAGATAATTCAGAAAACAAGTTTTGTTTGCCATTGCCATGTGTGTCAGCGCGTGTGCACCTTTGTGTGTGCGTGCCAAAGTGTGGACACGTTTGTGTAGGCGTGGAGCTCACGCTGCTATTGGGCTACGTCATGCCAGGTCAAAAACCAGAGGACGACCATTAACAACAGTTCAGAGCGACAACGAGGTTTGAGGAAAGGCAGTAAGATCTCCACAGTAAATGATTTAGATTTCATGGCTAGGAGTGACTTGACTTGAGGCATTTCCAGTCTGTACACTCTACACCAACATTTAATCGAACAAGCCAAATCCAATTTGAAAAATCATCTTCTGGGCGAAGGTGTCATTTTATATTAGGAATAATTTGTTTACATTTTATGGAGAAGTCCTCTGTGGATCATCAACCTCGTAGAAGCTTTGACTGAGAGGAAGAGGTGGTTGAGGGAAACACACAGACTGGTGTGACAGGCACTATCTGATCATGTTCTTAAAGAGCGACACAAGAAGGCTGTTCCCCCAGACTCTACGCACAGACTGGTTGAGAACGACACAGCACGTCTGGACGATGGAAGGAAGAAGGTGGAGACCGTGGAAATGAAAGAGTATGCAAGACCAGACCGTACAGAGACAAGTAGAATGGTGCAAGGAAGAGCCAATCAGAACGGGACGTGTTACTCATGTGATCAGGCTTACCTTTTAGCTATAGGCAAGTGAGACATTACGATCTAAAGGAAGTGGGAGGGGGGAGGAAGGGACAAATAAATAAAATAAACACAAAACAAAATGGTAAAATTCACCAAAGAAAGGACAATAGTAAAAAAAAAGAAAAAAAAAAGGCAAGAAGGCTCGATCCCTGTTGTTAAAGATAAATGACCTGTGAATTAGTTTCAGAGCAAGAGTTATTCAGAACGGTATTGAACAGTGTAAATCCCACCCACACATATGGGATAGTACCTGTTTATCTACTGTTTTAATATCGTCCAAAATTGTTTTTCAATGAAAGCATCAACAAATCAAAGAAAAATGTGGATCTTTTTGTATTTCTAGGGATAAGCCAAGGCATAAGAAACTTTTGCGGCCATATTAATTATATTTGAATGGCTGTATTTTTGTGTTTCAAGTCTATTCTGGATGAGAGGTGTTCTATTGTTCTGAATAACCCTTTGGGGTAGGAAAAAGATTACCAGCTGACTACTGCACAATCATTTCACACAATTATTCACTGTTGATCAAAAATTATCTCCAGGTCTTGTTGGTCTATATTTTGAGCCTCATAGCATGGAAATGAATGCATTCATTGTTGTTTTCTTGTTTATCAGAGAATTTAACTTTTTATATGTAATACATGCCTTTTGGGGCTGTTAAGATCACAGAACCAAACAACAGCACGGGGTTATAGTGAGACAACCATTAGAATAAAGATTAAAATACACATACACACACACACACACACACACACACAAATGTCAGTGTGAGCCCATCACGATATCTAACGCTGGATCCGAGACTCTCCAACAAAGATGGGAAAGATAAGAAAAAAATAATAAATAACTGAAGAGGTTACGAGAGAGAGAGAGAGAGAGAGAGAGAGAGAGAGAGAGAGAGAGAGAGAGAGAGAGAGAGAGAGAGAGAGAGAGAGAGAGAGAGAGAGAGATGCAGTCCGCGATAGCGCCTGCTTTATGTACAAACTAAAATATAAAGGTACTTTTATAACCTGTAGGATTTATTTGTGCTGAAAAAAATAGATACGATTAGACATGATTGAATAAGAGGATTACAGCGATTTTAAGAAACAGCAAAAAAAAAACAGACTATTTTGACTGAAACGTTTGCCCCCCCCCCCCCGTCACCACGTCTCATTGACCTAACTCCACTCTGCGGTCGTCAGTGTGAATCACACCGAGCGACCGCCCAGAGCGACCGAGCACGACATGCAGACGGCCGCGTTAGAGCTCAGCGAGCGTACTGACGTCCTACCTGCGTCAGAGGGGGGGTGCGTGCAGGGGGCGGGGCTGTAGACGCGGGCCGCGTAGTCCTCGAAGGTGGTGGGCTCCTGGTGGTGCAGGACGATGGTCTCCAAGTAGCGGGAACGCTCCTCGTAGCTGAGGTCAAAAGGTCAAGGAGCAACAACATCCCTTCCCCCCCCCCCCTCCCGTCCCCGGCAGTGGAATTGAACCCCTACGTTTTAAACTGCCGACAACGTGATTAGAGTTGGATTACGCGTAACCTGGTTAATAGAATGATATTTTCTCCTCCTGTGCTCGTACCCATTGATCTGCCAGGGATAACCGCTCCCGGGGACCCCAGGGGCCGATAACGGTGCGAGCGGTGCGGCCGCTCCGGGGCCCCCCGGGCCCCTGCCACGCACACGCCTGCTCCGGCTCAAGCCGTCAGTGTGTGTTGCCGTGGCGTCGACGAGATGAGCGAAACGAGGTGATCTGAAGGAGGGCGGACGTACCCGTCGACAGCGTCGCCGTCACCGTGCCGACAAAGTCGGCGGGGGCACGGGCTGAGGGGGGGGGGGGGAACGTGACACGTGTGCGCGTGAATTTGTGTGTTACAGGTGTAGATCACCGTATGATGAGATCAGGCTAATAAATGCTCCGTTCAGAATGAAGCCAGCCCGTGGACACTAATGCTTGTTTATCTGTGCGTGTACGTCGTTGTGTGTCTGTGTGTGCGTGCCTGTCTACGTGAAAGGCTTAGCTTTCTAATGGGCTTCCATGGGCTTCTCTATTGGGTTAGGAGCGCATCTCTATGGGCTCAGAATGAGCCGATTCTGGTCTAATGGCGACTGATCTGGTTAAAGGGACAATGACAAGAGCGCGGTGTGGCTCCTCTATCACCAGGCGGCAGACGGCAACACATGAGAGGGAGAGAGGGAGATAAGTTAGAATCTGGTGAATGGGGGTTGGGGGGGTCATATGGATGGTGATCACGGGGGCCGGAGTGTAAAACAATCACATGAAAGGAGACAAAGACCAGGTACTGAAAAGACATGGGCCAAACTATTGCAGCCGATCCAGCATGCTGTACCTCAAGGCGCGCGGCGTAGGGGAAGGGATGGATGGGGGAGGGCGATGAGAGGGGGAACCTGTTGAGGAAAGAGCACAACGATGAACGGGGGGGGGGGAGGGTGTGGGAGGAGAGGTGAAAGAAAAGGGGGGGTGGGGGGGGGGAAGGAAACAAAAGTGGCAGAACTAGCAGGGGAGGGTAGGAAGGGTGTGACCTGAGCCGTGATCGCCTGTAGGGTTAGTGGGGGGGTCGGGGAGTCTGAGGAGGAGGTGAGCAAGGGGGCCGGGATCAGACGGAGAGATGCTGAGGAAGATATTCTGGTAATAGCCCTCTGGGGAGGTGTGTGTGTGTGTGTGTGTGTGTGTGTGTGTGTGTGTGTGTGTGTGTGTGTGTGTGGTGTGTGTGTGTGTGTGTGTGTGGTGTGTGTGTGTGTGTGTGTGTGTGTGTGTGTGTGTGTGTGTGTGTGTGTGTGTGTGTGTGGATCGGAGCGGTGTGAGAATGAGAGACATCCGCAGTCACAGCCGGACGTCCAGGCGGCCGGGGTCTGCCTCGCCGACCCGGGTGTGTGTGTGTGCGCCTGCGATTGGCGCCGTTTGACTTTTCCTGCCCAAACCACCTTCCCGCCTCAGCCTCCAGCTGAGAGCGTGAGAACACGTGTGTGTGTGTGTGTGTGTGTGTGTGTGTGTGTGTGTGTGTGTGTGTGTGTGTGGTGTGTGTGTGTGTGTGTGTGTGTGTGTGTGTAAGGGGGAGAGGGAGCGAGAGAGAGAGCACAATTCGCAAAATCCACTTCACAATGGTTATGAGAGGTTTATCCTGAAATCACATGATTTAGAATCAATGATTTAGTGGAAAGTGGTTTATTTTTTTATTTCATCTCGTCATTGGGAAGTTTAGTTTGGTTTAGTGATGCATAAAGATTAAAAAAAATCGTGTTGTTCGATTCAGATCACACTTCATAACATAGTTTATGGTCACCTTGTGGCTCGAAGAGGATTAACCTGCAGTCGTTCAGCTCACGCTGAGGGGTTCTGTGATATAAAGATGTCATCCCCACAGATAACATCAAACTGAGAGCTCGCCATAGAATCTGCGATGGCAAGACCACTCACACACACACACACACGGCTGCGATTAACGACACCACCATTGTGTTCTTTTCTCCCCCGCCACCTCTCAGTGTCTGAAATCTCGGCCCACCCTCCCACCTGGGTTCACGTTTGAGGCCCCCGGTCACCTTGTCACCGCGACAACACATGTCCTTTCCGATGAGCAGAAAGGGTGCAGTGATCACAACAAGAAGAGATCAGAGATCAGAGATCAGAGATCAGAGACACACACACACACACACACACACACACACACACACACACACACACACACACACACACACACACACACACACACACACACACACACACACACACACACACACACACACACACACAAAGCAGCGGGGTGTCTCTGAGATTCAACAAGTACTTACAGGTGAGGTCTTGAGGTCAGGTGAAACGCACGTTTGAAAGAAAACACGAATTCAAAAGCCACTTTGGTTTCTTTATTTCAGGACGGCGTTAGACATTTCAAAAGGCCTGCTGGGAGCTGTCCATTCAGGAAGTACCATGGAAACACAACAGAAAAGGTTTCCACGACCACCTTACACACTCATCGGTAAGGTGGTTGTGGTACGGTCAGCCAGTTACCTCCACTTTATCCTGTCTGATTTAATACACATATTGTACCGCAAGTCGAGGCACATCAAAGTCTAAACCAGACGAACAGGGAGGTGGACAAGATAAAGAGGGAGGAAATGGGGAAAGAAATGCTCCCAGACGGAGCCTCCATCCATGTCCAACGCCTTCCTACCAGCGGACCTTACTTTCAGGTCACCGTAATTGACATCCATGAGGCCGCGTGGAAAAGAACATGCATACAAGAGAACGAGAATATGTGCCCATGTGAATAAATAAATATAGAAATAAATGAGAGAGCGACCAGAGCAGACCCCAAGAAGAGAGAGTGAGAGAAAAAGGAGCTCTTTTGTGTGGTGTCACAAACTCATCCTCTCGCCCGTCTGAAAAGAGCCGGGAGGCGAGCAAAGTACCGGTGCCCTCTTCGCCCCCCCCACCAACCAGCCCCCTGCCTCTCCTCCTCCTCCTCCTCCTCCTCCTCCTCTATCCCTCCCGTCGAGTGCTCATTGTGGTGCCCTCGCCTCGTGCGATCGCGCTGGAGCGAGGATGGGGGGGCTTGTTAGCACATCAGGAGGCTGGGAGCACTGCTGGGTGAGCCTGTGTGCGTGTCTGTCAAAAACAGAGATAAAATGTGCTGTGCGCCGCGACGTGCAGCGGGCGTATATCCGTGTGCGTTTGTGTGTGATTGTGCGTTTGCCCGCGTGGACGCGCATGCACAGCTTGCTTCACGAAAACATAGGTGCGCGAGTGTGTGTTTGCGCGATTTCCTTCGTTTGAGTTTTGTGAGACGGACGTACAAATGTAGAGGGACACGCACATCTCCAACACGTTTTTCCCGGCACACGCGCACTGAACACACGGTTTCATTCTGTGGAGTATCTCATGTTACCGAGGGTCGAGTCTGGTGGCAACGTTAGATAAGTAGACATGTTCACGTGTTTTATCTCTCGTCGCTTACAAGGACATCCACACAAAGTTCGAATGACAATAAAGACACCGTTTTAACTGTCCTTAATGTGCACTCCTGAACGCTGGACGAGACCCCCCTCCGTCCACACACACACACACACACACAGATACACGCACACGCGCACAGACACACGCACGCGCACAGACACACACACACCTCGCCTATCTGTCGGCCCCACTCTGGGCATTGGAAGGGACAACAGAGAAAAGGGACATCTGAGAGCTAATACAATTGGAAGAGCTTTACAGCGTGTAATGACAAACCTATGTGTGCTCGGCCATGTCTGTGTGGGGGGCTATGCCCCGAGGAACGAGCTAATGGGTTTATATCTTTCTGTGATACCACTGATATGGGGCCCCTGTGATATTACAGCAGGGTGTGTGTGTGTTTGTTGTGTTTTGTTTTTGTGGGGTGTGTGTGTGTGTGTTTCTATATACAATGGACACGAGGGAGATGGGGATAGAGATAGTACGGTCAAATGAATGGCACCATTTATTATTTGCTTTGGGGTGGATTTAACATCACGAGCGAACGTAACAACGCACACACACGTAAAATCAAAAACAAGACTTCTGCCCCTCCCCAATCCTCTCCCCCGCCATATCATCTGCCCCTAACCCAACTCAGAGACAGAGTAACAGAGATAAAAAGTGTGTTGTGTTGGGTTTGTGTGGGGGTGGTGGGTGGGGGGGGGGGGGTTAAAGAGGGGTGGAGATAAAAGGAAAAAGTGAAAAAAATATGTAGTGGGGAAACTGGCTTCAAAAACACATTTTTCTGACCTCGTCATTCCCATCCACAACCACACGCCGTGTGTGGTTGTGTGTGTGTGTGTGTGTGTGTGTGTGTGGTGTGTGGTGTGTGTGTGTGTGGGTTGTGTGGTGGTGGGTGTGTGTGTGATGTGTGTGGGTGTGTGTGTGTGTGTGTTTGTGTGTGTGTGTGTTATTTAATAGGCTTTAAATGAGCACTGACAGCACACACACACACACACACACACAAAACTATAAATATAATAAAAATCGCTACAAGAAGCAGATGTAGCCACGCATCACACATGCAGTGATAGTAATTCTGTTTACGGGCCACATGTCGTCTTTATCTCCGGTCGGACTCGGAAAACAAACACCAGCCACAACAATAAATATTCATTTTCCAACCAGACACACACAAACACACACGCACAGTCACACTGATACATAACCCATTACCAAAATCAATATGGAAGCAAAGTGTTATTACGCTTCGCTACAGATATTAGGTAAGGAGCTATTAACCTGCCCTGCCACTTCTAGCGCCTGCAGCAAGGTGTGAGATGCTGCCCACATATAAACTTGCCCTAGGCCATGTGTAACAAGGGCACGGGCATCATGCTACAATGTCTATGTCTTACATATTGCATGGCCTGCTATTTGAACTAAATATATGCAACTTAAAAGTGTGGACGGGTAAAACAAACCAAGAGGTGTGAAAAATTGTCAAATAGTTGAATCTGTTCGTATCAGCGTAGAGATCTACTGGGCCCGAGACAACAACCGCATGCCAACTCGTACGCCAGTTCCTCTAGTGAGCAGAACGCGCTGTGGGATCTAGATTATGTTTATCTGCGTTATTTTGGCTTTTGAGCACGTCGAACGCTTTGCCAAAGTCTTCCCTCCACCACGGTGACGGCAGTTGTATCCATCCTGTCTCTCTCTCTCTCTCAGACCGGGTCACACACACACACACACACTCCCCCCCCACCACACACACACACACACACACACACACACACACAACACACACACACAAACACACACGGACGGACGCGGATAGTGGGGATGTTTTTGTTCGTCTTGCGTCGCCACAACCATGGGTTCAACAGCGAAATCCATGTTGAATCCCAAGTACCTTGTCAACTTACAGACAGCCACCCACACACACACACACACACACAAACACACACAGATTAGCTCCCACCTGGTCGAAACATAGCCCCCCAGCAGGGGGCCAAGTTTCGACCAGGTGGGAGAAAGCCACTGATGGCAACAACTCATGTCTCTGCACAGCTCCAGGCGGTAGGGCACGCACGCACACACACACACACAAAGACACACACACACACACACACACACACTAAGAGGGTATTCATACGATAAATGTTTCACAGGGTTTGGGGGAGGGAGGGGGTATACATAAAAATCTAACTGAATCAAAAGGTAATATCCAGTATCACACATCTCACTTAGCAGACCTGGTTCCCTAAACCGCAATCTCTGCCTCCTAATGCTAAAGCAATGTCACTTTCCTTACTCGTCCACACGCATCCAATAAGCCATCGCTTGGGTGACGCTAAACGAGGGGTCTAACACACACTCAAACGCACGGCCGGACTGACAATCTGTACAGAGTTCTAGTGTCCACTTGTTTTACAAATGGGTCTGTGTTTTTCTTTATGCTTCGAGAGGATGAGTGTAAACAAAAACCCCAATAATCAGAACAATTTTTTCCAAAATAATTATCAAATGACACAATCCGTTATGAACCGAATCATGATTCATTTCGTTTCATTATTATTATAATTACATTTTGGATTCTCTTCATGAGCGCAGTCACCATTTCCACATCTAGTCAAGTGAAGTAGGAGGTAAATTGTATTTGCACGTCAGCCATTTGCCTTATCGACCATGAGAGCGAGGAGGAACTGCTTCTACTGCTGCTATGAGCCGATGTGGTGTTAAACACAAGACGGTCAACTCGGCAGCAGAGATGAGCCACACAAATCCAGATCCAGATGACTGCTGAGCTACTACTGTCCACAAACACACACAATCATGGTCACACACACACCCACACACACACACACACACACACCCCCACACACCCCCACACACACACACACAGCTCCCTGGGGAGAGGTGCGGGGAGTGATTAGTCGGGACGCCGCACAACCCCCACTTTGGGGCCCCCCTTTTCTTTTCCCACATTGTGCCTTGAGAGGAAACAATTAGACACCTTCCCCCCTCCTCATGGACACACACACAAGCGCACAATTCTGTTATTTCAAACAGACCCTACCAATCTTTCCATTTGCTTAGACTGAACATGTTCATTAAATCTAATCCCAAAACACTTAAGTACACAAAATAAATGTCTGCAGTGGGAGGTTTTATCCCAAAGTCCCTTTACCAATGTGAACACAGCTAGCCCTAAGTGTGTTACAACCGTGACACCGTTGACAGTGCCTCTGTTCCATTTACCTTTTAATCCTGGAAAGGAACACACTCTCGCTGTCACACACAGCAGACTGTAGTATTAGTGGGACAATAGGCTCTGCTGTGGGAGTTGGCAGAGAGACCATGCTGGCCGCTGGGTGTTTGGCCGCCCCTGGTGTGTGTGTGTGTGTGTGTGTGTGTGTGTGTGTGTGTGTGTGTGTGTTGTGTGTGTGTGTGTGTGTGTGTGTGTGTGTGTGTGTGTGTGTGTGTGTGTGTGTGTGTGTGTGTGTTCGCTGAGGTACAATAGCGCAACATGCTCAGAGCTTCCATCATTTCATTGGGACCACAGAGAAAGCACACAGACAGAAAGACCCCCACACACACTATCACTTTGAGCCATATGTTGACCCCAGCTTCACTGTAGCTATCTCTGCCAATCAACTACTAGAGGGGATGTTCACACACACACACACACACACAGTAATTGAGGGTATAAATTATATAATTAAATATTGGAGATACACACACACACACACACACACACACACACACACACTGCGTGAACACACACATAAGAGGCACGAAAGCACAAGCACAAACAACGGCAAAGTAGCCTGTAAAAAATGTACACAAAAACCGCCGCGCGCATACACACATGGGCCCTGGCAGGGAAGAGAAGCTTAGCGCCTCCAACATTGTTTCCCAGAAACTCCCAATCATTCAGGAGCAGATGGAGGGTGTCCTGACACACGCACACGCGGATGACACCAATTCTTCTCTTTTTATAGAAGATATGCAACGTTTTCCCACCGTCGCCTAATATCACACACAAAACAAATTCAAGCATTTTAACAAAACACACACACACACACACACACACACGCACGCACACACACGCACACACACACGCACGCACTGCTATCAGGGGTGTTCAGGCTACATGTGCATACCAGCTGTAAGCGATCTGGCTGCGCGCAGAGTCCCTGACCAACGGGGTCAGCCCATCTACCACAGCCACACAAAAGACCTGAAACCATAGGAACCACTCTCAAACAAAAATACCCTGAGCACTCAACACGTGCAGGCAACGCATTTCCCTACTCAAGAATATGTTCGCCCCTAAGAAATAGCATCACGATGCACTTCAGAGTTGTAACATTTAAAGCTCTAAATGAAATCTCCTATGACAAAAGGCAGTGCAGGGCTCCAAGCCCAGCTGTACGCTATCGTCTGGGCTGGTTTAGGGAAGCCCTCAGCCTTTGGTTCCCTCCAGACAGATGGCTGGGGGGGCGTCTCACCTTGGCCCTCGATCCTCCACTGTGTGTGTGTGTGTGTGTGTGTGTGTGTGTGTGTGTGTGTGTGTGTGTGTGTGTGTGTGTGTGTGTGTGTGTGTGTGTGTGTGTGTGTGTGTGTGTGTGTGTGTGAGAGAGAGTGTCAGTGGGAACTATTGGACAGCGTCTCTTGCTGCAGTGGGCTGATATGTGAGATAGAGCTGCGCTTACACACACACAGCTGCCCTCAGTGGCCTGGCACTGCGTTAGCCCCCCCCCCCCCCCCCCCAACACACACACACACACACACCGAGAGACAGAGGGCGACAGAGAGACAAAGAGAGAGTGTCAGACAGAGAGCAACCGAGAGAGAGAGAGAAACAGATAGCGACCAAGAGAGGTTTCCTGCTGTGTGTGTGTGGTGTGTGTGTGTGTGTGGCTGCAGGCCACCTCAGACTATCTGTACATCATGCAGATACCAGATGCTGGTAGTAGTCTGAAGCAACTCAGTGATCTCGAGGACATGGTGATTGGTAGCAGTACTATCAGGGATTGGGGGGAGTGTGTGGAAGAGGCAGCGGAGAGAGATGGGTGGCTGTGCTGATGGGGCGTGGGGGGGGGGGCTGGTGGGGGAGAACAGTGGGCTGCGTGGCCGACGGAGAAGTGGAGAGTCAATAATGACTGATTACTGTAATTCAGCCTGTCAGAGCCATCGATCCACAGCCACCGCCAGTCAATACTCTGCAGGGGGCTCGGCGGCCACACGCACACGCACACACACAGACGCACACACACATTTGAAACATCGCACTAAAATATGATACACATATATATATATATAAACATATATATTTATATCTTTATCTCTATATACATATAAAAACATATATATTGATATCTTTATCCCTATCTATCTATCTATCTATCTATCTATCTATCTATCTATCTATCTATCTATCTATCTATCTATCTATATTTATCTCTCTGTATCAATATCTCTATCTAATCCTATATCTACATATTTATATATAAATCTCTCTTTAGATCTTATTGTTGCCTGAACGCTGGGGGGAGAGGTTGTTGTTGTTGTGAATCCTTTAAATGGGTTCTCCTGGTCCCGCCGGTTGCCTCCCCCGTGTCTACACTTGAGACCTGACCCCATGCACGGCCCACTCCACTGTGTTCTAATGGAGAAACGCTGGATAGGGGAGGGGCCCAGAGCCCGACCTCTTGGCAGACTGTTCGAAGGGCCTCGCTTGACTTCGGCTGAGCCAGAATTGTGTGAGCCATAGCTTATTGGGCTTGTTTTAAATTTGTCCTGCCCATCCAGCAACGAATACCATGATCGAGTGAACACGCCTTGATGGGAACTCTGAGAGTGACACTCATTCCGGAATAAACACCATTAGTTTATGGCTAGAAAAATGTTTTTGGGACCAAATCATTAATTTCGTATTTACCATGTGCCCCGTACGGTACATTTAAAAAAGTACAATTTACTATGTGTATATATATATATATATACACACACACAGAATGAGAGATGGCAATCAACCCATGGACAGGGCACCAAGGTATTTGTGCATAAGAAAACTATTAGAGATGCACTGATAGGCCGGGGCATCCAAAAGTACATACTCGCGCACGCGCACACGCACACACACACACACACACACACACACACACACACACACACACACACACACACACACACACACACACACACACACACACAGAGGGGTGGGTGGGGATTAGCTATAAACTAGATTCACACACCCGGAGCCAAACAACCTCTCTGTGGAGATGTGTGGCAGAGCATCTTCTTCACTTCCCCGCCCTCCTGTTCCCTTTCCCCCCCTTGGCATAGCCACCCTATCATCCAGAGAGGAGAGGAGAGAGGAGAGAGAAGAGGAAAGGAAAGAGGAGAGGAGAGATGGGTGAGGAGAGAGGGGAGAGAGGGGAGAGGGGGTAGGCGAGACGAGACGAGAGAGGAGAGGAAGGAGAGAGGAGAGAGGACAAAGAGGAAAGGAGAGGGGAGAGAGAGGAGGAAAGTAGAAAGAAGACTTTAGGAGAGAGGAGAGGAGAGAGGAGAGGATAGGAGAGAGGAGAGGATAGAGGAAAGGAGAGAGGGGAGGAGATCGAGCGGGGATAGGAGAAAAAAGAGAAAGAGAGATGAGAGAGGAAAGGAGAGAGAAGAGGGGCCCAGAAAGGAGTGAGGAGGTGAGAGGATACGACAGGAAGCAGAGAAGAGGGAGAAGCATTATAAAAGAAACTTGCTTCAAGAGTTTAATGTATTTTGACAACTGCTCACTGGCATTGTGTGTGTGTGCGTGTGCGTGTGTGTGTGTGTGTCGTTGTGTTTGTTTGCGCAATTGTTACTTTAAAAAGGGGTCAGATACGGAGCAAGTTCGATCGCGAATCCTGGGCTGCCATCCGATGAAACAGACAAACCGGAGGTCTGCCTGTCCCAACACCCATTAGTGTCAGCGCTGTTCTGGGTGAATGCCTGGAGAGATGGAGCGCACCGAGAGCCGATCAAAGGATACAAGTTCTGGTAGAGTGGGATCAGAGACTTGAGGGCCCGGCTGGCGTTGATGGCGGTGGCCCTGACCATCGTGGGCAGGATCTTCATGTCCACTATGGCGCCGTCAAACAAGGGCCCGAAGAACGGCACCTAGAGAGTGAGAGAGAAAGAGCGCGAGAGAGAGAGAGAAAGAGCGAGGGAGAGAGAGAGAAAGAGCGAGGGAGAGAGAGAGAAAGAGCGAGAGAGCGAGAGCGAGAGCGCGAGAGAGAGAGAGACAGACAGACAGAAAAGAGAGGCACAGGAACGTTATTAAAAAATAACCCATAAAATTAAACAAACACACAAAGAGTTGGGAGTGTGGATCGAGTGTATTACGGACTGCGTGAATGTCCCCCTTTGTCCAACGTAAACCATTCATGCCATCTGCAGTTCACAGAACAGAAGTTAGCATTTAATTGATTTGTGGTCAATTACATTTTTGCTAAAAGTTTTCGACTTGCATGCACTCGTGGGGGAGTGAGGCCTTGGCCAGACGGGGACCACAGAGAAAAGGCACGGGTTGAATGACTCTAATGTCATCTAAAGGGTTACCTAACTCTGTCGTGGGCCATTATAGCTAAGCCCTTTGGATGGCACTCCATCATTTTGAGAGTGGAAAAATCTGCAAAAGACAATAATGACCATCATTTCTGGACATAATCGGATTGGGTCGGGCAAAATGACCTCTCCACCGATCCACTATCTTCCAGAATCCATGGCCAAAGTTGTTTATAAAAAACAAACGACCTTCACATCATTTCACTTGCTTTGGGGTCTTGTCTTTATTCGGTCGATGATTTAATTAATGTTTGGTTCTTGAAGAATGAGGGAGAAGGAAAAAAACAAACACAGGATACGGCGCAGCGCAGTGATAGACAAAGAGCAAGAGCCCGACGCACTGCGTGATCGAGTTAGGCTTTGGGACCCGAAAGGGAATTATGTTATCAGCGCTGGGGCTTTCGTTTAATGTCTGCTACATGAACCAGAGCTCCATGACTCTTGAGGGGAAAGTGACTCGGGGCTCAGAGTGTGTTTGCGTGTGCGTCTGTGTGTGCGTGTGTGCGTGTGCGTGCGTCGGGGTGGGGGGAGGTCACCAGGGTCCTGGATTGTTGAGCAGTCTGCAGACATATCTACAGTCTGGCACGACGCTGTAGAGGAAGCGATGCGTTAGTGCGTGTGGGCGTGTCCCTACCTCGGGTTTCTTGAGGATGTGGACGGAGTACATGTGGTTCTTGACGGGGTAGATGACGATGAGCACATCCCCGAACTCGGTGGGGATGATGCCGCGGCGGTAGTCACGCGAGTGCTCCGACCACACGATGTGCACCTCGTCGTTTCCCAGGTGCCTCAGCTGTAGAGAGAGGGGAGTTATTATTATTTTTAATGATTTATTTTTCTCTTTTTATGCTTTATCATGAGCGAGACAGAAAGGAAGGTGTGGGATATAGAGGGGAGGACATGCAACGAAGGGATCGAACCCGGGTCGCTGCGGTCAGGACTGGGCCTTAATGGTACCCGCTGTACCCGGTGAGCCACCGGGGCGCCCTGAGAGAGGAGTTAGTACCCAACAACATACGCCCCGGCGGTTATGACATAACATTATGGCATAGTGAAAGATAAGAAGATCATGAAATACAAGGAAGCTAAATGAGCTCCTCCAAAAAGCCCTGTTCAGATCAAAGACGTGTGATGAAAGCGTTTTCAGCTGGCGACTGCTCACAAGAGAATCACAAGATAACGTTGAGGCCGATTTATGCCGGGAGCTGGTTTTTGGATGCATTGGCTCATCCAAAAAACAAACCCATACTTCAGGGACTGTATTTCACTTGGAGGAAGACTGATGGAGGATAACGCTGCACTCAATGTTGTGTTCCTTGATCCACCATGGTTAAACAGTGGGGCAATGCGTAGACACCCTCAATACATTGTATAATCACACTGCGATTTGAAAAGGTAAATCCCCTCGAGATGCCATTCAGAGTCTTCTACTAAATTTGCTCACCCGGTACAAAGACCCAGAGACTGTAAACAAGAGCGGACTTCCGAGGGCAAGCCATGAATCCTTTCCCAAGCAGTGTTTTCAGAACTTTCAGACGTTATTCCAATGCATCTTCATCATCGCACAGACTGTATAACTCAAGTGAACCACAAGACCAAGTCGCTATCAATCATGATGAAAACATTTAGAAACAATGTGAGGAACTTCTTACATCTAACTTCATCCAACCTTTGAGGAAGGGAGGGAGGGATTGAGGAAGAGACAGAGACAGAGAAAGATCAACTTAACTCAAAGAGGACATATCATGTCCCGCCCCCAAAACCCCCCTCCACCCAGCTTGGGAGTCTGGATTCCCACCCAGACAGTTTGTATCCATCACAACCTCAAGGCTCTTGGTGTGCACCATGCGTGTGTGTGCATGTGTGTCTGAGAGAAAGCCATGTAGGTGTCCCTGTGCGTGATCGAGTGAGCGCACGGAGGTGGTGACAGCGGGGCAAGATGGAGTACACTTTAGAAAGACGGAGTACGTGCTGGTAGATTGATGAGGTCAAGACTGGTGTCTGTCTCTTTGTGTGAGTGTGTGTGTGCGTGTTTGTGTGTGAAATGTCAAGGTTAATGACATGGCTGTTGACAGTCTGTAACACAGCCCACTGAAGGAATACAGTATGTTAAGGTACAAGACACAGCCATCTCGCCCTGAAGGCCACTAGAGGGACAGACA
This sequence comes from Gadus chalcogrammus, assembly GCF_026213295.1. Lineage (NCBI taxonomy): Eukaryota > Metazoa > Chordata > Actinopteri > Gadiformes > Gadidae > Gadus > Gadus chalcogrammus. Next base: position 6,849,925 of record NC_079416.1, on the reverse strand, counting down.
TATACGCTGAGAACTAGAATATTGTCCTGAAGTGTAAGTAAGTCCTGTGTGTGAGTGTGTGGGGCAGAGGATGGATGCAGATGAGAGGGCGGCCCAGTCTATGTATTTATGTGTGTGACATTAGCTTTGGTTGTAGACATTTATCATCTACTGTGTATACATGCCTGTGAGTGTGCGTGCATTTGTCTGCCAAAACATCCGCGAGCCAATGTCTATCACTGATGCTTGTTCTTGTGTGTGGGCACATGTGGAGATTTGTGCATCAATCCTTAGAGCTTTGGTGTGCGTGTGTGTATGTGTGTGTTTGTGTAGTGTGGCTATCAGCTGATCAGGGAGAATGATGTGTCACACCAGGCACGGGTAATCCAATCAGGAGCCTGCAGCAACGTGATAGGCCATGAAGCAGGAAGTATGATCAGATTAGAGGGACATTACTGCCATGTACAGAGCAGCCAGCGCCCAGGGTGGCAGGGAAGGGAGGGGTGGGGACAGACGCACACGCACACACGCAAACACAAAGCCCACTAGACTTATGGATGTTGTCATGAAAAGTATTAATTCAATCTAATGTACACATATTTATAGCGCCTTTCAAGGGATCCAAATAAAAATAAATGAAAGACATGTACTAGAGACCATAAGCATTGATGAACAGGCAAATGTTTGGTTGTTTGTTAAAAGTGTTTGTTGCATCGTTGTGGATCTTTGCGGGGAGTGAGTCCCAGAGGGTGGGAGCTACACTGCATGCTCTGATGGTTTAGTGCTCAGATAGAGCTGTGTGTCGTCGGCCTCGCGGTGGAAGCTGAGACCGGGGTAGTGGGGGATCGGACCACGGCGGAGAATGCAGACGGTAAGGCGGAGGGATCCGAGTGCAGAGCCTTGGGGACCGCCTTGGTAGAGGGGGGGAAAGGGTTCATAGAGCTCGTGGTTTGGTATCTCCTGATATAGAGCTTCGACAGGATATTGATGAGAAAGGAAGGTTGGAGCCTCAAAAAAAGGCCTTTTGAGGATAGGGTGACTGCGGCCATTTTGGAGCAGACAGATTATTTTATTAATTAAAGATCTATTTTTGAAGGCTTTATCCTTTTTAATGTAGAGTAAGACAGAAAGGTATGAAAGATAGATGGGAACACATGCAGCAAAGAACCGCCGGGCAGGAATCGAACCACCGGGTTGCCCCTCATGACAGATTCTAAGGAGGAGAGGATAACGTCTACCATGATGGGACACAGAATAGGTAGGCATGCCTTAACCAGGGCTGTGGAACATCCCTTACAAACCATGTAATGCGGTGTGGTTCCAATAGAGGACATATTGTGTGTACAAGCAGATATTGGAAAATTGTGTATGAGGGAATGTGTTGTTTATGAGGGAACTGTAATTACCCAAATTACAACCCATGAAACCTGCGTGTGTGAGTGTGTGTAATTAGTTGCCTCCCCCTCCTCCTTTCAGCAACAGAATAACAGGAGGGGAAGTGAAGGCAACCACAATTGGTTTTCTTATTATTGCTAATTACTCTTCTTTCCCCCTTTTCACACACACACACACACACACACACACACACACACACACACACACACACACACACACACACACACACACACACACACACACACACACACACACACACACACACACACACACACACACACACACACACACACAACCCCTGTGGTGCTTTTGAAAGCAGAGCTGGGATGGAGGAGCTAAAGGACATGTGCAGTCCTACTGTCCTGTGCTGTCCTGCTCGTTAACAACAGCGTGCCAAACCACAGGAGCCTCCACTCCTGCTTTCTCCATCGCCATCTTCTATTTTGTTCTTTTTTTCTGTGCCACAAACAGCCGCTGAACTGCACGTGGCCGGCGCATGTTGGCACGCTAGTCTCCACGGCGATGACTACTGAGGTGGCAGCTCCATCAGCTATAACCCCGTCCTTTTGTTTGCAATCCCCTAGACGCTGTACTCTGTCTTTTCGGACGTATGAGGACAATGAGCTACGGGCCGAATCCGAGAAGCGCGGAGAAAGAGAGTAAACGTCAGAGCGGGAGAGACGTACTGTGGAGAGAAAGACGAGGATCAATAGCAGGGAAGATGGGACCAAGTAGACCGAGAAGGGTTCGTACTGAGGCACAGCCAGTCGGCCGACCTGCGCGGTGGGCGGGGCTGCGATGGAACAAGGTGAGACGGCGCAGTGGAGCCAATTGACACACATTGACCAGGACGATCTGTCGCGTCGGGCCGTGGTGTGGAGAGCGGGGGGGATGGGGGAGAGCGGCGCGTACCTTCTTGGTGAGGTTGTGGTCCTGGTCCGGGGGCATGCGCGTGGACACGTGGAAGACCACCTCGGTGGTGGAGGTGGCGAAGTAGGGCGTGGTCATGCCTGTGCTGTGGTTCCTCTGCAGGCCGCCCATGAAGCCGCAGTGACTGGTCAGGTCCACCTGGAGACACGACAGAGCCTTACGTCGCCTTCACCCCCACACCACTGACTCAACCACATTGTTTTATTAAGGTAACATTTTTAGAAATGCGCATTGACTGTTAAAAAAGTCCTTAAAGTAAGATTTAAGAGCTATACTTTGATTCAGTGGTTAAAAATGACATAGCTCTGCGTCGGCTGTGAGTGAGTGATATGTGCTGGGATCTGTTTTGAGTTGAGCCTATGAATAAGCTAATTTGGATTTCAGACCCCTACAAGCTCATTTCTGACCAAACAGGGCACATCCCTTGGTGGTTTGGGAAAACCATCTTGCCCAGTCATAGGTGAGTGAAATGCAACACATCTCAATGTCAGAGAAACATAGGACAGGAGCAGAAATGGAGGAGACATTTTTTTGCGGTTTAGTTTCTTTCTTTTTTTATCCTTCTGCATTTTTCTGCCCCTCTCTTTTTGCAACTCTAGTTATTTTTTTTAAATGATTGACAAAGATGCAGAAATGAATTATTGACGTAGCAGTAGCCTTGTGCCCACATTTCTTCTTAAAGAAGACGAATAAAAGAAAGAAGTGGCGCAGCCCCTCACCTCCCAGCCCAGCCCAGAGACAAACTCCTCGTAGGCCTGGCTCCCCGATGTGTTGGTCAGGATAGAGTGCTTGTCCTCCTGGCCCTCGGCCACGTAGAACACCGCGATCTTGTGCGTCTCGCGGCTGTCCGGAGATCGGGAGAGGAGAACAACACATGATTCGAAAAAAATAGGTCAGCCGACACGTATGAATGCAAAGCCACGGAGGACGACACACCACACGGGGTGGTAGAGGGGGAAAAGATGAAGGAAGGGGGGGGCATTCTGCCTCACCACTGACGGGAGTCCAGGTTCTTCAGTTCTCGCAGTAGCTTCTCGTTCTTCCTCAACAGGTGGAAGTTGGTCCTGTGAATCACATTTCAAACACATTGAGGATCACCCCGTACCGTCGGGAGCAAACCCCGCCACACACGCTCTCAGGTTCTTGCCTGGATGTTAACTTTCTTTTGGTGTTGCTATAGGCTGCTGACGGTGACGCTGGATGCTACCGAATGATGCATCAATATCTACACACACACACACACACACACACACACACACACACACACACACACAGACGCACACATACACAGACACACACACTGCCATCCAGTTCAGACAGCCGTGATTCTCAGGCACCGGAGGGAGAGCTCAGAGTATCTGCAGGGCTGATAATGGAGACGCAGAGACACATCCATCTTTACTCTCCTCGCCGTCACTTGTTTGAGTCGAGGGCTGAGGGGGGAGGGGGGGGGGGTGGGGGAGCGGGTTGTAGGGGGAGGGAGGCTGGGTTGTATAAGGGAGGGAGCGATTTTGCTCTTTATTAAAATGATACTTAGTAATGGCCTCATTCGGCGCTCTCAAAGGCTCCCATTTACACCAGGGATTATGGACCGCAGCATGAAAGGACTGACAGCACACGCGGTCACACTGCCACATGCACACGTGGGTGCAGACACACACACACACACACACACACAAACACACACACTCAGAAATAGACAAGAAAACAAAAAAAAAACACAAGCAGAAAAGAATGTAGGTTGTACATCTCTCCCCCTCTCTCTCACACACACACACACACACACACACGCGCGCGCACAACGCCCCACACATGACAGAGGATGCCTGTCACTGTCTTAGTGTTCTGGATGAATACCTGGAGAGATGGAGGGGCACTATGAAAGATTAGAGAATCTATATCTCTCCCTCCCTCGCTCCTTTTCTCTCTCAAGGGCTTGCCTCCCCTCCAAGTCTCAACCTCTTACTCTATATCTCTCGCCCACTGCCCCCATCTTCATTCTTTCATTCTCTGCCCTTCTCCCTCCCTCCTCTAACTGCCTTTTATTCTCACTCCAAATGGGCTAGTTTGATCAATAGTATATTATACTCATTATCATGTTCTCGCCGCCTTTCTCTCTCGCTCGCTAGGCCCCCACACACACACACACACACACACACACACACACACACACACACACACACACACACACACACACACACACACACACACACACACACACACACACACACACACACACACACACACACACAGCGTGTTAAAAAGTCCTTTGTGCTAGCTGAATGCAGGTGGTATAATTCCATGGAGGACAGTTTTTTCCCCCCTATAAAGCATAAAAAACGATGAGTGTCCATTAGCCGGCAAGTTACACACATTATAAAGGGATACCTTGACATTTTGGATTTTGGCCCAGACTTATTCATGGATTGAAAAACCGAGCGTATGGCATGAGAATGGTGAGCTCAAAGAACAGACTAATTACTATGAAGAGTATTTTTGAGTGATAACATGTTGCCTTTTTAAAAAGGGGGTAATGTGATTTTCAGATATAAATAATTAGAAACAAAAACGGAAAAAAGGGTACTATTCACAAAATGACTTTCCAAATGTTGAGTATCCATCTTGTATCTAATGCCCGATAGGATAGAAAATGAAACCAATAATAACGTGCTTCTGTGAGCCACCTTTCAATACTCAAAACAGTCCAATCTAAAGAAATAAATAACGCCAAGCGAACTGCAGTTTATCCTTTCGATATTCACATCATTTCAACCGATATTCTCTCCTATATTTCCCAGATACTTTCACTTGCAGTACTTTCAAGCAGATCAATTTTCCATCAGTCACTTACAGCAACTTATGTCTCTACTACCGTTAGGTGGATTTACCTTGGCTGTGGCCGGTAACCAATAAGCAGCGTTATCACAGGGTGAATAATAAGGCTTACAGTTCAATACGGATGGAGGACAAAAACTGCCAAAAAGTTATGATCAAATTCTGCATCACATTATTCAAGCAGGCATCTTAAAAAAAATATGAAATATACTATCCCAATACGATACACCCAACTACATCCACTTCCCTTCAGGAAGGTGTGTGTATTCATGGCTCTTTCTATCTCAATGCGTAAACAAGGGCTCAGATGTGGTGGTTGTGTGCGTTCTCCCACCTCTTCTCCCATGAGTTGAGGCCCAGGATGTTGATCAGCAGTCTGCAGTAGTAGAAGGCCGACTGCGGGGTCTCGGTGTCGGGCTCGGGCTGCTGGGACGCCCGCATGTTCAGCCCCTCCCCTCGCTGCACCAACACAAGCCACATCAACCATCACATTATGTGTAGAGTGTGGAGCACCATGGGTCGGATGCGGTGGTTTCCGAATTGTTAAATTCGGAAAACGACGAGACAGTTAAAAGGTGCGGCAGGTAGGACTTGAGAGCTATTATTATTACAGCTATTAGCAAGTTACAGTAAATGCGATAAGAGAACTGTTTCGAGTTGACTGCGGCTGCCTCTGAATGATCCAATTTGTTGTCTATTATTGAACCATATTTTTGGTTGCATAGTTTCAAAATCGTGCTCTCCCACACTCTCTTCCCATCTCGCTCTTTGCGACTCTCGAAACGTACCTGCAGCAGCTTAAATGGTGGAACAGGGTCTGCCTGCTAAACAGGCAGCTTATTTGCAGTACTCTGATTGGCACTACATACGAGCAGGATGAATTCGTGCTCTGCAGCACTCTGCTTCAGGATGGCGTTGATGACGTCATTCTCCTGCTTCTCCGAGACGCACGCTGGTTGAGGGGCGGGGATATTGAGAGGCATGCCTGAGGAAAATGAGCACAACTTTGATTAGCTACAAGTTCACGTCGAGCAGCTTCAGCCGGATAATGTGGATCAGTTCCATCAGGCCTATAGTAGTTCAAGTGCGTTTGTGTGTGTTTACCTGCTCTCTGCAGACACTCGGGACTGGAGTAGCCCAGGTACTGTAGCATCTCATCCAGCGTGTCGTCTCCCTCCCTCAGCGAATCCCAGCCAGGCACCGCCTCCCGACACACGCGCTTGGCCAATGGCGGGGCGGGCAGCTGCTCAGAGCCGGTGTCCCCCCGCTCCATGACCGCGTCCTCGCCCTCTTTCTGATCGTCCTCGTCCTTCTCCTCGTCGTCCTCCCCTTTCTCACTGTCCACCCCCTGCTCCTTCTCCTTCTCCACAGGGCTGCAGTCCTGCTCCTCCTCTGGTTCTTCCTCCTCCTCCTCCTCCTCCCTCACCTCCTCCTGCACCTCTCTCTTGTCGCCCAGCCTCCGGGCCGGGGGTCCGGGCGGGGTGTGCAGCTGCAGGCCCTGCGGCGGGGCCTGAGGGTGTGGGCGTGTTGGCGGCGGGGTGGCCTGCCCGCCGGGACAGAGCGGCGGCCCGTACAGGACGGCCGAGTCCCACGAGTGTTTGCCGGCCACGTCCCGGACCACCACGCGCACGCAGGCGGGCACCGAGGACAGCCCGGCGGTCATCCCCCCTCCAGGGACCCCCGACTCGGACCGGATCTGCAGAGGAACAAAAGACACATGGAGGGAGCGGTTCCTTTGGTTATCAATTATTAGCAGCAGATCGTATTTATTCATGCTTGTTGGGATTATGCAACGCACACAAAGGAAAAGTTATAGTGGATGTTGAATTAACCAGAAAGGCCTTGTGATTCTCCCTCCAAAAATACATTGATCTTTCACTGCAGAATGGGTAGGAGAATTTGAAATGTATGACATGTGTTTGATATATTAGGAGTAGTTAAAGATACTGTCCATTACATTGTCACTTTATGGACATTAGATACTCTCCGTAAATTAAACGACCCCGCTCTCTATAGTTCTTTACCATTGAGATGATCACATATTTGTATTTGTAGATGTTCACCGCAGGATCGATTACCCAAATCAATCAGGGAAGAAATGCCCTGATTGGCCAGAAATGAGCCAGGAGCGGTCCCAAATCTATGTACGCTCATACTGAGGCACACTCAAAATAGATATTCTCACAGAGCATTTCACTGACTAAAAGCTGGCAATAGCTATGGCATTTCTTAAAACTTAAAGTCAAAGCTAAAATGTTAAATGTCATTTACAGCATATTTAAGTAGGCAAATAGTGTCATCTGTTTCGCGTGCCAAAAAAAACCCAGATTCCACAAATGTTAAAGAATCAACTGACTAAGACCCACTGCGGTCCATCAAGCTCCTCATTCTCTGGGTCGTACCTGCAGCACAGAGAGCAGCGTGGAGCCGTTGAGCACCAGGAACTGGAGGTTGGGGGAGTGGAAGAGTTCTGGACCCAGGTCGGGGCTCTCGCAGTACGGGTTGTCGTGGTTCTCACACACCTTGAGGAAACAAGCACACAGGTGATTTACTTCAGTGGTTGCGAACCTTTGATTCTATGTGCAACACTACATTTTCCTCAAGACCTTTCGCAGACCACCTTATTTGAAAACTGTAAAAGAATATTAATAAACTTCATGTAATCAATCCAATGGCAAACATATGATGGAATACAGAGAGCAACACTATTTTTGAAATTAAAGCCAGCCATAATATTATATAAACGGAACAATATTTATAATATATCTAGTTTAGATTTAACTTAATTATTTAATTATTTATATGAATTGAAATGAGACAATTTCACCACGTGGAGTACCACAGGTTGAAAAACACAGATTGAATCCATGATGATTGCATCACTGATCATCTGATTAAGTATTTTGTATCACATTCATTAAATAAAATGATAACGTTACAGACCAGCAGCAAGTGGTGCGTCACATAAATAATAATAATATTCAAAGTATTGTTTACCAGAGTCACTCGACCCATGAATAAACCATGAAACAATGGGACCCCCACACACGTTCACACACAGAACCCTCTGTGTACCTGGCTGGTGAGCGTAGCAGGACCCCCAGACATGGGGTAATGCCCCAGATGGTTGACCAGGTGTGTGATGACCGTCCTCGCCGCTATGGAAACCAGGCCGTGCTGGAGGCGACTGCGGACTAGAGGGCCGAACACACACACACACACATAAAGGAAAATATAAAACAGTTGGTGGCGGCAACACTTAAAGAAGTGCTGTTCACAACTGTTACAAAGTTAATCTATAGGCGATGGAATGCTTTAACTTGTCTGTTTTTTCATCAACGGCTGGAGTGCGAAGAGAGAGGAGTGGGATCGGTATGCACACACACACACACACACACACACACACACACACACACACACACAAGCCAGCCCATATATTGTGTGTACATCGCCAGCCCCATGCTGTGTAGAAACCGATGCCATCACATAGGCTGTGCTGCTGGCGACTTCTGGTTAATCAAAGTTGTTGCACACACGCTGAGCCAGGCGCACGGACTTGGGACACACACACACACACACACACACACACACACACACACACACACACACACACACACACACACACACACACACACACACACACACACACACACACACACACACACACACACACACACACACAGCTCCATATTGACTGAGCCATGTGTCGTGGAGACTACTGCAGATATGTATTGATCAGACATTCTCCACTGTCGCCTAACCCCAGGAGAGTTCTCAGGAGGATCAGGGGACGGGGGACGGGGGGGGAGTGAGGCAGGGAGCCGGTTGACGACAAGTAAGTAAGGATGAAGCTGAAGAAAGACAGGATATCTAAAAAAAAACTTGTATGGTCTTGTTTTTTCACTGTATGCACAAACATTTCAATTAGTATTACAGTAGGTTGTATTGGAGAAGATTGAATTGAGAAGATTTTTTTCTTTGCTGTAATTATTTAGTTCTATTTTTTGATGTTTTTGCAATGTGCATGTGAGTTTTCCCTGCCAATTTAGCCCTGTGAAACTTGAAGAAATGAGAGAGAGAGTGAGGGAAGCCCCATTCGTATGCAGTCTTACCCAGCAAATCTTTGGAAGATTCCCAGTATAGGGTCATATGTGAATTGGATCAGTGATCGATATTCCGGAAAATCTGCACCGGTGCTTTGCCTGCTAAAGATCAAGTACCATTTTCTGGATCACTGCCTTTACACCTGTGTTGTTAATGAAAGGGTAATAAAGGGTAACGTCGCCTTACGTAAGTCTCTTTCACGTAGAGTGAAGGAACCAATCACACGACTCCACTGAGGACATACATGAAATCGTCGACTGTCATAACACGTCATTTCTTAGTGGCTTATCCCATAGTAATACCAATCAAGCTTTATATGACTGACAAACAAAAGCTTGAAACAAACTCCTTTCTGCTGGACAGATTCCGAAATAAGGGAGCACCTCTCAGTCAACGGGTCTATCAGGAACTTGCAACGATCATTGGAGGGAGCGAAGCGATCTCAAGACTCCCCTGAATCCACTACTGTTCCGTTCTTGTCCCGCTCCGTTTCTTTATAATGATTCCTAAAAACGGGAGCGGTTCTGGAATAATGGAGCTCCTCTCAGTGTGCATTGCTGCACTCTGCTGGACTGTCTCCTCGTCCCTATACCAGCATTGCTGTGCCATGAGTGAACCGCGGCAAGACGGAAATGTTCCTGAACGTAGCTGCATGTGTGAATATTGTAAACACTCAAGGCAATGCACATGTGCACACACTTAAGGTCCACACTGAATCGTATAGCTCGAACACTTTGGGAAATTCCCAACTGGGTCAATAACAGAAAGCGCATATGTTTATTGTCGTCATCGTAATTATTGGGCACTTCTGAGAAATGCAATACTCTTTTCAACACCTCGGGTGGGCTCTGAAGAGTATCCAGATATTGACCCAGACCAATGCATCTTGTAGTAACTAGGAGCTGTAATGCATTCTTAGGTCTATAGAGTAACAATCCATATTGTGACCAAACAACAATAGCTCCAAGTCGTTAAGAAGTAAAACAGAAAACGCTAAATTAACATTATGAGCGACACTGGTCTTTGTCCTAAGGTGTTGCATCTGTGAACAAGTGTATGCAATCATCGCACGCACACACACACACACACACACACACACACACACACACACACACACACACACACACACACACACACACACACACACACACACACCACTTTATTTAGCTCAACTAAAACGTGAGGAGGGTCATAGCCGAGCCCCCCCCCCCCCAGTAGCCAGAGGGCCGACCGTACTGGGACCGAGCCCAGTGCAGTGCTGGAGCTGCGGCACCCCGGCTGACCTTCGGTGACGGGCTGCAGCTTGCTAGAGCGCTCCGAGTCGGGGCTGTGGAGCGGCTCGGGCTCCCGCAGGCTCTCCAGGGGCAGGAAGGGGTCGTACTCGGAGCTGGACAGGTCCGACAGCTGCAGGGGGAAGTACTTGGCGCTGCTGAACGACTGGGCGCCGTACACACAGCCGTGCAGCACCTGTGTGCGTGCGTGCGTGTGCGTGTGCGTGAGCGTGTGCGTGTGCGTGTGTGTGTGTGTAAGACCAGGGGAGACAGAGAGTGCAGACATGTTATTGACGAATGGATCGGGTTGTAACAGTCAACACACGCGGCCAACGTCTGCACATCATCCATTGTGCTTCAGCTGCAGCAATCTCCATCGTACCGTCGCCCCATTGTTCCTAACACAGCCGTACGGACCGTTCCAAATAGTCGGTCGCTTGTCAATGTTGATTGCATGACAAGAAACGCAGATAGTGGCACATGGACATGCCATGAGTGTGTCTGTGGGGGCGTGTGTGTGTGTGTGTGTGCGTGTGTGCGTGTCGCACCTTGTAAATGCAGCTCAGCAGGGTCTTGGTGGGCTGGTCCTTGTCTGAGGGGCTGCGTGTTTGAACGGGCCGCAGCAGGGTCTTGGGGGGCAGGGCCATGACCCAGTCCAACAGACACAGCAGCAAGGACACTACCAGCTACCAACACACATAGTCAGACTTGCACCAAAACTAATACACCAGCCCAAAAAACTATATACACTACCGTTCAAAAGATTTGGGTCACTTAGAAATGTCCTTATTTTTTTAAAGAAAAGCAATTTCTTTTGCATTGAAGATAACATTAAATGAATCAGAAATACAGTTGAGACATGGTTAATGTGGTAAATAACTACTCTAGCTGGAAACGGTAGATTTTTAATGGAATGTGTACATAGGTACACAGAGGCCCATTTCCAGCAACCACCACCCCTGTGTTCTAATGGTATATTGTTTAGATAATCGTGTTAAAAGGCTAATTGATGATTAGAAAATCCTGATCAATAAAAGGGTGGGTTTTCATGGAAAACAAGAAATGTCTGGGGACCCCCAAACCTTTGAACGGTAGCGTTGTTTATATATATATATTTATATATATATATCCGCACACTCGTGCGTGTGTGCGTGAGTGTGTGTTACCCTCTTGTCCAGTTCATGAGGGGAGGACTCCGTAGAAGGCAGCAGGCATGTGATTGTGGCAATCAAAATCTGAAAGACGATACATAAATATTAAACAAAAGGAACAGCTTCAAAAGCAGTGCTGAACACATCAGAACACATATATGTTACACACACACACACACACACACCTCAACAATCTTCTTGGGGGTGTCCGGTGGGAATTTCTGCAGGTGATCAGCATAGTTGATCAGCAGGTGAAGGACATCAGATGCGACCAATGCTACGCTCTTGTTGGGGTACTGAAAGACACATACAAACCCACACCCACACCCATGAAGAGAAAAACATCTCAGAGGCATGCAAAATACACACACTGCACCCACTGTCATCACATTGACATTTTAAAGGCATTCAGCTGATGCCATTATTGGTGGTAATTTGCAATTACGTGTGCGAGCAAGGCTCATTTCCTGGATCATCCATGGAACAAGCAACCAATTATCAGTGTCAGAGTCATTGTGCCTCCACAATACACCGACACACACACACACCCACACACACACACACACACACACACACACGGCTGCATTTAAAAAAGAAACAAGAAGTTGACTTGAGTAAGTGAACGTCCATATTAAATATATAATAAAAATAAAAAAGGACAACTGGATGGAAGGGAACCAAAGACAGAAAAAGGGAGGATAAGAGGAAAAGGGAATGAAGGAAAAAAGGAGAAAGATAAGCAATACCACTGTTTTCTGTGTTAGACTAGTCAGCGCTCCTTGGTTGCGATGCTCCGTTTGGAGGACAGTGGGAGAAGATGTGCTTAGATGTGATATCACAATGCCACAATGCCACAATGCTGGGCTTCAAGCACTAGTTAGCTGTCAAACTACACACACACACATAGCCGGGGAGAAAATAGGAGGACAGCCGAACTGAGAACTATGAACAAAAGCCGTTAGGATGTGAAAATGATGCACATAATTCTGCGTGTGTGTGTGTGTGTGTGGGTTGTATGCAAGTGGCTGAGGCATCTGGCTGTTGGTATGAAGGCAAGAGATTCCAAAGTGGACAAGCATATGCGTTTGTGTGTGTTTGTGTGCATGTGTGTGTCCACGTCCTTGTGACAGCTTGCAGCATTCCCCTTTGGATTAGTCTCCTATCTGAAGAGGTACCAAACATATTGACAGTCCAGGGTCCCCTCCCGGGAGAGACGTACACACGCCTGTGTGCTTGTGTGTGTGTGCCTCTGTGGCGCAGTGGTATCTTAGCAGGCTACTGGCTGCCGATGCAGTACCAAGTGAGTCCAAGGTGGACAAGGTGCGTGTGTGTATATGTGTGCATCTGTGTGTGTTGGACACAAATAATGAAGAAGAAAGACTGACGGGGCCATTTGGCCCCAGATGACAGAGTAAATCTTGGACTGCATTTCTCCAACGCTCAGGCCTCCAAGTCTAATGGCCTGTGATACACAGCACAACACTCTGCGGCCATTCACACCGTGACAAATCCTACCGGCAGTAATCAGCCAGGCCTGTTTTAGTCCGGCCACGCTTGGCTCCCTTTGCCACGCCATGGGTATTCTGGCCTAAATTTATATTTATTATTAATTTATTGTACGGCTGCTGGAAGACTTCAATTGTGAAATCTGAAATGCCAGAACCTGCCTGCTATTGCTACATGGCCATTGATACTCCCCTCAACAACATTTAGTTTTTTTCCAACCGAAAAAGGTTATATCAGTGTTTTCACTTCCCTCCCTGCATCCCTACTACCATCAATCCCCTACCTCTTCCGTCAAAAGGGAACACTTGTTTAGTACTTGTTAACATTGAAATGGATGGGATACAGAGTCAACAGAAGAGGAAGAAAACAGAGGAAAACAGAGTAAGAAAACAACGTTCCCACGCCTCCAACACCAGTACTGCTGCCAGGAAATGGATGATTACAGAACTCCACAAGGGGGGAAAGCGACACTGTATCGACTGGTAGTCACAAGGAATAGTAAAGCATTAGTGTGCATTGCTACGTGAAATATTGTGACTACCAGGATAGCAACAGAAGGTAATGCTGCTTTTTTATTTTTTGCGAAAACAAAATGCATTAAATTCATAACATTTCGTAACAATTCGGTTAGTTAGGATTGATGCTAGTGTAGTCCCTTTCGACTCCTGTTCCTGAGTGACATGAAGGAAGAAAAGTGAGGTGTCCAGGGCTACGCGGCTGACCTTCAGAGTGACACACAGCACGTTGAGTGCCTCCTTGATCTGGGGGTGCTGGGTGCCTCGGACCAGCTCCTCGCACAGCCAGATCCCCAGACTGCACAGGGCCACACACCTGCAGACACAGAGGGCGGTGGGGACAGAGTGAGAGGGGGAGGCTACAAGGTAGGACACAAACATGGAGGCACACAAACAGGAGATGAATACACAAAAGACTGAAGAAATGGTTACTCCACACACACACACACACACAAACACGCACGCACGCACGCACGGCTTACCTTGCAGGAGCGGAGGGTTCATCTTTGGCGGAGGTCAAGATGTGTTTGATAATGTGTTCCTGAGAGTGAAGCCAGAAAAATATGAATTACAACTTCAGCGATAAGGGGGGGGGGGGGGGGGGGGGAGGGGGGGGGTGTATGCAACATGCAGACCAGATGCAAAAACAAAAAGTATCCAATTCACAACACATACTCCATTAACCATTTAATCAGTATTAATGAAAGCTTAGGGATTCAAACCCAGATTTCTGTTTGGCGAGGGATGGAATAAAATATTAAACCCCTGTGTACCGGTCTTGGACGCCGGGACACATGGCATAAGCTGTTTACACGGCATCGCCAATAACAGCCACGCCGCCGCATTAGCGCGCGGTGTTAGCCGAATAGCTAATGAGCCATTAACCTGTCGACGCTGACCCAGCCGCCCCCGGGCCCCCCGCGGAGAGGAGCGGCCTCGCAGAGCGCCTTGTTTACACGCCCCCCCCCCCCCCAGATGGGAGAAGTGTGACGGGGTGAAGCTGCCAGGTAAAGATTGTGTTAGGCCCAAAGCACACAGAGCACAAATATCTCCTCATATTTGTAGCACGAAACATAATCATGTCATTTAATGGAGCACAGCGCGTGGAGCGTGAACGGACACTGGGCTGTGTTTCTTTGCTCGCTCCGCATAGTACCCAGGCTTATCGGACACTAAATGTACCCAGGTTTATCGGACACTAAATGTACGCAGTGTCTATCGGACACTAAATGTACGCAGTGTCTATCGGACGCTAAATGTACGCAGTGTCTATCGGACGCTAAATGTACGCAGTGTCTATCGGACGCTAAATGTACGCAGTGTCTATCGGACGCTAAATGTACGCAGTGTCTATCGGACGCTAAATGTACGCAGTGTCTATCGGACACTAAATGTACGCAGTGTCTATCGGACGCTAAATATACGCAGTGTCTATCGGACACTAAATGTTCAAAAATAAATTTCGCATCCGTCACCCATGTGCTTTGTGCTTTTCGAAAGAAAGAACCCTGGCAAGACCGTCAACGTTATCTAGTTCAGACACGCACAATTGTTTCTCTGGAGGAAGCGTTGCATCGACTATTTTCCTCTTTTTTGGATCTTCTCTTTTTAAAAGATCCCCTCTGCAAATGATCACAATATGAACAGAGCTTCAGGATCCATGTGTGTCGTTGGCCAAAACGAGGGCACCTTCGTCGTGTGAGGGCTCTGAGCAACAAGGCTAGCAGGACAAGGTGCGTGCGCCCATTCATCCTAGTTGAGCTATTCCCTTCTTTGCCAGAAAATGTGTCGCCATTACTGCACTTTGATGTTGAACGCTGCATCTCCTGTCTTCAGCGGCTGTGCATTTATCCAAAGTGCTCTGACTCCCAGCCCCGAAACATCAGATAATGATAATGGTCCTAAGAGTATGCATGCATATTTCCAGCCGGGCGAATGCCGGGCGTTCACCTTGACGTCGGTGAACTTGGTGAGCACCAGGTCGGCCGTGGTGGGGTGCAGGGCGGGCAGCTCCTCGTACAGGTTGGGCAGACACACCAGGGAGCCCAGCAGCACCTGCGCCTCCACCCTGGGAGCCTGTGGACGAGCACAAGGGAGCCGTCACACTCCAACACTAACAGACTCAAGCCCCTTTCCCCCAAAGAGGAACCCACTAACAACCACTAACATCCGGGTAAAAATCCATACTCGTCTCGGTCGTGGGAAAAGGAGTAAATTCCCTTTTTTTATGGGTGGGCTTTAGATCTCCACATATATACGCTCATTTTGGTGGAAGAAGCTGTATAAAAGAGCTGTATTGCTACTGGAAAGGGTTGCTGTTTTTCTTGCTCTAATCGTTGCCTTGTGTTCACCGTCCTGCGATGTGCGTGCGGGTGGAGTCCAGTTGCCGTGTGCGTACAGTGTGGTTCGAGCGCGTGTGTCTGCACTGGTACGTGGCTGCGTGTTGCTCTTACGTTGAGCGAGGAGCAGGCGGTGACGCGAGCAGCGGCGATGATGAAGTCCAGGATGAGCATGGTGGCTCCGGGAAGGCCAATGCTGAAGAATCGGGGGCTGCAGTGCTTGATGATGGTGTTCACTATGTCCTGAGGGCGGGAAGACACAGACACAGACACAGACACAGACACAGACACACACACACACACACACACACACACACACACACACACACACACACACACACACACACACACACACACACACACGTTTTACACTATTAGTGGTTATATTGTGTATCCAGGCTTAGAAAGGGCCCTAGTTCAAGAAAATTCCAATACTAAGTAGATCCAATACTTAAGTCTGAATCAAACTTACAGTAAACTAAAATACCTTGAACCACTCTTATGGAACTAATAACTAGTCAGTCCCTAGGCATCAACCCAACAACGTTTCAGGAAGAAGGACTGGATAGGATCACAGATACAGAGACAGACGGGGCGGTGGTGTACCTGGTCCTGGTGCAGGAGGCCGTGGTGCATGATGTTGTAGAAGTGCGTGAGGAAGTCTGTGTTGGGGGACACGTCCTGGCGCCTCTTCATGATCCTGCAGATCAGCTTGTAGGCGTGGAGCTTCCCCTGCTTGTAGCGCTCCGTCAGCATGGTCGCCTGGAGGCCACACACACACACACGCACAACAAGAGCATCATATACAATACCATGGCACATTTCTATTTTACTACACATTTCTATTTTACCTTCGGAGTTATTTATTCAGGAAGTCTCATTGAGGTAAGGCACCTTGTTTGCAAGAGAGTCCTGATAAAGCAGAACATGTTTCAAATGATTCAAAAGGTTTCAGATCAAAGAGTTCCTCTAGTCTTTAGAAATGGCCGAAGAGGAGAAGGAACTGTCGCACAAGCTTCACCATACGCACATCTAATGTGATATCTTGGGGGATAATTATGACAATTGAATTCATAGAAAGCATTGGCTGATGTGGACAATTTGTCCGTACAGCTTTGTCACAAACAATATTTGACGCGGGAGTTGGGAAAAAGTTGTCTGTTTTGTCACTTTTTAAGCTTGTTATGTAACATCGACTCGATTTTACATAACTTACTAAAACCTGTACCTTTACCTCTATTGCATCTTACCATATATGTACTTTCCTGTTTGATACAAAAATATCTAACACAATGTGTTTGAAAAAAGGAAGTACCGGTAAATTGTGTGTTCTTAGAATGAGAGGTCAAAAGTGCTTAACATACACATTGTCTCTTGAAACAGGATTTCAGTCAGAACAATTTTAGAATGATGTTGGCTTAAACTGTCAAAACTGCAATGTTGATTGCGCTCGCGGACTGCTTTTCTTTTCTTCCTCTTTTCGATGCGTAAGATAAAATACTAAGAACCCTAAAAAAAAAAAGCAACATTGCGTCTTTACCAGGGAAGCTCTTAGGATCAGCCGACCTGCTCGGAATAGGTACACTGCTCATTTATGATTGATTCAAGAACCTTTTTATTGAGGTTTCCTCGAACATCGCTTCTCACTTTAGGCACTTCTCCTATCATTTTCCATCAAATGCTCCCTGGTTTAAAGCCACAATAGCCATAAGGGCCTGACAATTGGATACAGGACATTTTACCCTTTCTTCCGGTCAATCTGGGACAGCAAGGGAACCACTCAAACCATTCACAGTTCCCACGGCGACGGTGGGACGATCGATCCCTCTCTCAAAGGGACTCTCAAAACTACAGATGCTACATGCTGATTACAGAAGGAAGTTTTCTAAACCCCTCTTTATGGGACGCCAGCCTCTGTTCCTAAGCTTGTTGTTTGGTACATCGGCGACACCAGGCACTTTCGGAACTTTGTATTGGTAGCCTGGTTGGGCAAATGGCGCGAGCAGGCAGAGTCTGGCGTGCCAGGTACCCCGTCCCCCGGCTGGAGGACACGCAAGGTGTGATCCGTGGCCTCGTCAGGGCCTGAAAACCCTCAGGGAATTTGCAAGACAGTGTGCTTGAATGCTTTTAAAGGTCTCTTGTCCTACCTTGAACAGCCATGGTGTTAGGATTCTGAGGGGCGGGATCAGACCAGGAGGCGGAGGAGATGATTGGTTGTCCAGAGAAATGCCCAAATTATCCCGGATCTGGATGGGGAACAACAAAAAAAAGGAAAATAAGTTAATACATAGAAAGTAATTGATGTTTATATTCAAAAGGTAGTTCTATAAAAAACATTAATTAATGAATAAAAAGCACTGTACAGGAGGTACACACCTTGGACAGGTTCTGCCATAGCTCACACAGATAGTCAAACACCTGGGCGTGGATCTCTGGGTCCTTGATGGTGTTGACGTCTCCGAGGATACCCAGCATCCTCCGCCACATTACCGTGGCGACGTCGGCATGCCAACCGATCAAAGAGCCCCCAGCCATCACGCTACAGTCCTCACTTGTTTCTAAAGGAACACAGAGACCAACCGATCAATCGATCATTCAATGGATCAAACAGGCCCTTGATAATAGCTCATCAAGGGATCTCCCCATATGAAACAGATATAGAAATAAATTAAGAGATCAGGAATGTTGTATGCAAGAATGGGGCCCATTTCACATTCCCCATGTGCAAGTGGACACTTGAATACCTATAAACACACATCGCTCGTGTGAAATACTCCCTGTGAAGAGCATCCCTGTAGTCTTCTACTGTTTAAAGCATATGCATAGATGGAGTACATAACCGTTTAATATCGAAATACATACACACCTAACCGATCTTTCCTGCATTGTGTCTAACGCATACAATTTACAGATTTACAAAACATGGTTGTATGTATTTTGTATTTGTGTATCTGTGACACAGCCCGTGAGTGTGTTTGTGTGTGGTGTGAACGTCTCACCGTGGTCAGGGGTCTGCAGGGCAGCGTGGTGCAGCTTCTGGTCCAGTTGCAGGTGTGTGTGCGAGTGGGAGTGCGTGCGCTCTGCGTGCTCCGCCGTCAGCGTTGCGGGGGAGGGGGTCTGGGACCGAGAGCCCCCCAGAGAACGCACGGGAGACTCGGCACTCTCTGACCCTGGATCACACGCACACACACACACACACACTTTTGTTAATGCCATGATGATAGTATTTTGTAACTACGAAACTGGTGCAGCTTGTTTGCCTACAGAGGAATAACACAAAACAGATAAAGGGTGTATAATCTGTAAGGGTCTCTTGGGTCTCTGGTATAAAGTGTATAATCTGTACGGATCTCTTGTATAAAGTGTATAATCTGTAAGGATCTCTTGTATAAAGTGTATAATCTGTAATGGTCTCTTGTATAAAGTGTATAATTAATCTGTAATGGTCTTTTGTATAAAGTGTATAAACTGTAATGGTCTCTGCTCTCTGGTATAAGGTGTATAACCTGTAATGGTCTCTTGTATAAGGTGTATAACCTGTAATGGTCTCTTGTATAAGGTGTATATTCTGTAATGGTCTCTGGTATAAAGTGTATAACCTGTAAGGATCTCTTGTATAAAGTGTATAATCTGTAATGGTCTCTTGTATAAAGTGTATAATTAATCTGTAATGGTCTTTTGTATAAAGTGTATAATCTGTAAGGATCTCTGGTATAAGGTGTATTATCTGTAATGGTCTCTGGTATAAGGTGTATAACCTGTAATGGTCTCTGGTATAAGGTGTATAACCTGTAATGGTCTCTGGTATAAGGTGTATAACCTGTAATGGTCTCTGGTATAAAGTGTATAATCTGTAATGGTCTCTTGTATAAAGTATAATTAATCTGTAATGGTCTCTGGTATAAGGTGTATAATCTGTAATGGTCTCTTGTATAAAGTGTATAATCTGTAATGGTCTCTTGTATAAAGTGTATAATCTGTAATGGTCTCTTGTATAAAGTATAATTAATCTGTAATGGTCTCTGGTATAAAGTGTATAATCTGTAATGGCCTCTTGTATAAAGTATAATTAATCTGTAATGGTCTCTGGTATAAGGTGTATAATCTGTAATGGTCTCTGGTATAAGGTGTATAACCTGTAATGGTCTCTGGTATAAGGTGTATAATCTGTAATGGCCTCTTGTATAAAGTATAATTAATCTGTAATGGTCTCTGGTATAAAGTGTATAATCTGTAATGGCCTCTTGTATAAAGTGTATAATCTGTAATGGTCTCTTGTATAAAGTGTATAATCTGTAATGGTCTCTTGTATAAAGTATAATTAATCTGTAATGGTCTCTGGTATAAAGGGTATAATCTGTAATGGTCGCTGGTATAAGGTGTATAACCTGTAATGGTCTCTGGTATAAGGTGTATAACCTGTAATGGTCTCTGGTATAAAGTGTATAATCTGTAATGGTATTGGTCTCTGGTATACGGTGTATAATCTGTAATGGTCTCTGGTATAAGGTGTATAATCTGTAATGGTCTCTGGTATAAGGTGTATAATCTGTAATGGTATTGGTCTCTGGTATACGGTGTATAATCTGTAATGGTCTCTGGTATAAGGTGTATAACCTGTAATGGTCTCTGGTATAAAGTGTATAACCTGTAATTGTCTCTGGTATAAGGTGTATAACCTGTAATGGTCTCTGGTATAAGGTGTATAACCTGTAATGGTCTCTGGTATAAGGTGTATAACCTGTAATGGTCTCTGGTATAAGGTGTATAACCTGTAATGGTCTCTGGTATGTATAAAGTGTATAATCTGTGAGGGCCTATATATACCAGTGACGGTGACGGTGTGACTGAGGCTGCTGGTCTCCGAGTCGAGGTGGAGCGTCGTCAGACTGGCCACTTCCTGTTCCTCACAGGCCATGCCCCCTCCAAGGCTGTCCTGGTCTAGGGAGCTTCCCCGCCCGCCTCCTCCGTCAGACCCCGATCCCCCTCCTGCTCCGGTGCCCAGGTCTGAGCTGAAGGTGAAGGCTGGAGCACAATCAGGCAGGAGGCCATTAGCCAGGTTTCAGTGTGCGGGAGTTAGCGACTGAAGAAGGATAGTTTTGTCTCAAGTGAAGCTTATCAAAAGATAACTTCTTTCTTACTGTCAAACTTGCAGCTGGTGTACTGAAAGGCATTAAAGGAATCCGATTGGCTGTCGGAGCTGACGACATCAGAGCCGCTGGCGCTGGCGGGGGAGGTCCACTCTGAGGGAACCCCGGGGTCGTCGATGGGCCGCGGGTCGTCTGAGGCCCGCGACCCGGGACCCTGGCCGCCGTCCAGGAGCTCCGGCAGGTCCTTGGGGATCTCCAGACTGCCTGGGCTGCTGCCACGGCGACCCTGAGGACAACCAAGGGCTAGGAGGTTTGGTAACCCGTATAGTGCGAGTGTGAGTGAGTGAGAATTCTGCTCTTTGTCCAGATATTTCTTGTAGTTTAGTTTATTTATCTACTTTATTTTAAGTATATTTTCTGTGAAGGGAACTTGCAAATTAAGAATTTCATAGCCCGGTGCAAACTATGTTTCCATTGTGTATATGACAATAAACATCTTGTATCTTGTGAGTGAGTCCGTGAGTGTTAATCAATAAAGCATTAAACATGACAGTAAGCACAATATGCATAATCGTAAAACACAGAAAGGAAAAAAGGAAAGTATGACACACTTTCATATTTAAAAATGCACAGCTTCCCATCAGAATTTATTTAGACATTTAGTTTGAATTTAATTGAATATATACACAATTAGATAGTATCACAACATTGAATCTCACAACTATTTATCCTAAATTGTACGAGATCCCAATAACATCCTGCGATAGTATCGACCTCTAACGGCCTGTTGCCGTCTCACGGGGAGACCGACCAACTGTCTCCAAAGCCCAGTCTGCTCTTACTGAGCCCCTGCCCTGCTGCGCAACCTCACCTTCAGCCTCTCCTGGATGAACTCGTCCATCAGGTCCGAGAAGTTGGGGTTCGCGCCGCCAACGTCGCTGGAGACCGGGCGTGCTTTCTGGACCACCTCCTCCTTATTGGCTACACACACACACACATATTTAATCATTAAAGGGGTGGGGGTGGGAAAGATATGCGTAGTCTATGTAGAATTCCTCTCAGTTGAATTAAATGACCGTTTTGCAGGGAAACCGTAACACACATTTAGAATCAGCTGAAATGTCACAGCACGGATACACAAACGGATGACAAGACACAGTTTTCGTCAAAAATAAGCACCCTATTAATCAATGACCATACAGTCCATCGGAACATCTAGTGGGTTTTATGTGTATTTGTATATACAGTATACACACATCAACATAAAACCCACAGACTGAAAGAAAGGTACTGATCCGAAGACGTGCAGGAAGCTACTCAGGAGCTGTTTGAGCGATGCTTTTGAATCCAAATACATCGACTTACCCCATCAGCCCTATTCAGCCTGTTCTGTGCTGCACCTCTCTTTACCAAGAAACAAGGCCGCAGTTACAATTAAGATAATTACATACCTCAGGCACAACAACAATGTGTCCCCGAGACCTGATTGAGTTTTGTTCCACAGGGGAAAACACCCTAAACCATGTCGAGTCACGTCAAGCAATGCTTAGAACGTAAGTGCTCTTGTATCTTGGACTAATGCTATGTTTTCGCTGATGCTTGTCAATAGTGCCGTGTGCGTTTGACTGATGGTCTCTTTATGTAGTCTATTTATATCTTACTTCACGTCGTATTGATTATTGGATACTTTTTTCATGCTGCTGAGGAATTCCCCTTACAGAATATAGAGCTCTATCAAATGCTAAAATTGTACACAGGCTTGTCTTGAATAGTGCCGTTTTTTGTTAGGCTTCCCATACCAATATGTTTGGAATTGTGTGGTTCTTAAATGTAGGTGTGACATTGAACTGCAGTGTTGGAAAGAGTGTTTGTTTACCGTCAGCAGACTGGTGTTAAAACAACAAAGGTCAACCCCACGATACAGGCGCACGGCATAACCAACCAGTTGAAGCAGTGCAGGAGTTTAAACTCAAGACATGCAGTGAGCGAGTGAGAGAGGGAGGAAGAAAAATAATAACCACCATGTTATGGCCAAACAGGCACCATACCACAGGTATACATTAGTACTGTTACGATGATTTGTACCAGTCGGTGCAAGAGCTCACGGTATAAGCAATGGTAAGTTGGTCAGTCAATGATTAGGAATTAATAGGTTAACTTCAGCACAGGCAGACAGGGCTCCAGGTAAACCACACAAGATGGATGCAATAAACCGCTACGTTCAGCATGTTACCCTTATGTTTCTTAAATCTGACACTATATTCAGAACGTTACCCATATGTTTCTTAAATCTGACACCATGTTCAGAACGTTACCCTTATGTTTCTTAAATCTGACACTATATTCAGAACGTTACCCTTGTTTCTTAAATCTGACACTATATTCAGAACGTTACCCTTATGTTTCTTAAATCTGACACTATATTCAGAACGTTACCCTTGTTTCTTAAATCTGACTCTATATTCAGAACGTTACCCTTGTTTCTTAAATCTGACACTATATTCAGAAAGTTACCCTTATTTTTCTTAAATCTGACACTATATTCAGAACGTTACCCTTGTTTCTTAAATCTGACTCTATATTCAGAACGTTACCCTTGTTTCTTAAATCTGACACTATATTCAGAAAGTTACCCTTATGTGTCTTAAATCTGACACTATGTTCATTATGTTACCCTGATGATTCCTAAATCTGACATTATGTTTAGCTTGTTAACACTTACGGTTCCTTAATAAAACACTATGTTCAGCATGTTAACCCTTGGTTTCCTGATCTGACACTATGTTCAGCATGCTCCCTTTACGTTTCCTAAATCTGGCCCTTATGTTCAGCATGTCATCCCTCCAGGGTTCCTGAATCTGTAATATATAAAACACTAATCCTGTTGGATTAATTGGAACGCAGTGGATTGCAGTTTGAGGTTCACCAGCGCGCTAATTACCCTTGTTGTATTTTAAACGAGGGATGCTTTTTTTATAATTCCCTATAAAAGTAAATTTTCTATATCATATTGTGTAATATAGCAGAATCGAGAAATGTATGCAATATAGATTAACAAACTCAAGACGCGTTCCAAAATGAAAGCAGAAAATACGTATTTTCCAAAAGGATGAATTAACACCAACTTGTGGAGACTGATATATCCATTAAATTGTTGCTTAGCAACATTTACACATAGCAGTCTGAGCAGGAACACGACTACAGTTGTGCCGCTAATGAATATATCAAGGATTAAGGTATCCATATGATATTAAAAGTAAAGACGATCATTCCAGAGACGATTAGTGAAATGCACATGGACAGCTGCAGTATCATAGCGGACATCATGAGATGTGGTGTGGGGCTTGATAGAGAGCTGGCGAAGTCAACAACGGTGTCACATGGCGATAGTGTTCAGTGTTTGTAGACGTAGGGGAACTAAATGTCATTATGCGTTTGTTTGCAAACACAAACATCAGGTGGAACATCCATAATACATGATAACACGTAATAAAGTGAACATTTCACTAGGAATGTTTGTTTTTAGTTTTAAACAAAAATGCTTTTGGATTTGTAGTCAAGATATGGCCTTTTCACCACACCGACATCTTGCCATTTTTCATTGTGCATTATCCATTATTAAAATGTACTATTTTCTACCCAACCTTCCTGACCACAATAGTGTAAATAGGTGTGTTCTCCGTTTCTGGGTCAATGATACCCCCTACTGGTCTAGGAAGGTATCTCACTAAAACGGAGCCTTGGGAGTCGTGACACCACGTCTATTCTTTTTTTCCTAAAAAAAATAGGTTTTCTCGTTTGATGTGGTGTTCCTCGGTGACAGCAGGAGATGGCCGGAGTCCAAGGAAGAGGCGGTGGAGGAGGAGGCACAAGGAGGCCGCATGCAACATCCAGAAGGAGGGCGGAAGAGAAGAGGGGGAGAGACCAGGGTGAGGGAAGAGGGGTAACAGGGGGTTAAAGGTCCAAAGCCCTTCCGAGGTGGGAAGACAGAGGAAGAGGGGATGGGGGGGACTCGAGAGGTGTGGGGGGGGGGGGGGGGGAGGAAGAGGGTTTGAGAATGGGCTTCGTTCAAGAGAAAACAAAAAAAAAGGAAATTTGAGTTTCAATCCAGCAGCAAGATGATGAGTATCAGCCCAAAAAAATGAAAAACATAAAAAAAATCATTCGTCAGAACAGACCGGTTAAAAACAGCCAAAAAAACGGAAGAGAAAGTTGCAGGTGTTTTGTGTTGTTTCAGACGTGTCTTGATGGTTGCACGGGTGCCCTCTGCGGGCGCGTCGGCCGCCGGCCCCACTGCCATCCTCACCTGCTGGCGTCGCGGTCTTGCGTCCAAAGTAGCCCAGGACGTGGGAGTAGAGGTCCCTGAGGGGCGCGTCGCCAGAGGCCCCGCGGACCTGCCGCTGCGGGGACGAGCCCTGGGACGAGCCCTGGCCCCGGGGCCGCGGCTTGGAGGACAGCGCGTGCACCACCGTCTTATAGACCCCGCCCAGCAGGGCCACCTGGTGGTGGTGCCGGGGGCCGCCGCCGCCGCCGCCGGGCTCCTGGGAGCGAGAGCGGGACCCGCGGGGCCGCAGGCCGGAGCGGCCCAGGCGGCCCCTCACCCCGGAGGAGCCGGCCCCGGCCGCCTTCTCCGGGTGGGCCGCGCCCCCCGCCGGGCGCTCCTCGTCCTTGTCGCTGCAGTCCTGGCCCCCGGCCCCCGAGCGGTCCCCTGGGGCACCGGGGCCGGCCGCCGAGGGCTCCCCGGGGCCGGCCTTCTCCTGGAGCCCCGCCTTGAGGCCCACCCCGGGTAACCCTCCCACACCGCCCGGACCCGCCTTGGCCCCGGGCGGGGTGCCGGGCCGCTCCCCGGCGGAGTGGCTGTGCGTGTGGAAGTGGCTGAGGCGCCGCAGCCGGGCCCTCCAGTGGGCCTCCTTGCTCTCCAGGGGGTTGTGGAACTGCACCGACTCGGTGGAGGGCCGGAAGCTCACGTGGACCCCGCTCGCCTGCCGCTTCTTGGGGCGCCCGCGGGCAAGCTTACCCCGGGACGTCTCCGGGCTGGGGGTCTGAGAGGGGGGGCTCGCGGCGGGGCCGCCGACGATCTCCGTCTCCAGGGGCTCCTGCCTCGTCAGCTGGGGGCGTCTCTCGGACAACGGCGACGACACCACGACTTCCTTACGGTCCCTTCCCTGATCCCCTCCCCTCTCGTCCCCGTCTCCGTCCCCGTCCCTCCTCTCCCGGCGGCCGCCCTGCCTCTCTAGACTGGAGCTGCCGCTGCCGGGCGACGGCCACGGGCACTGCAGCTCCAGGCACTCGTAGATGCTGCGCTGCTCCGCCTCCGTCTCCTCCCCAGAGTCCTCGCTGCCGTGCCTCCCCGCTTTACTTACCTGTCGGGCGTCCTCCCGGGCCACCTGCCGGGCCTCCCGGACCTGCCCTAGCGGCCCTACCTGGGTCCTAGCTATGCCCGTCTGCACCAGCACGGGCTGGGGCGCGGCGTCCGCGTCGCCCCCGGCGCCCTCCTTCCCTTTCCCCCCCGCGGCCGTGGCCTCCTCCCGCCACTCGGCCCCCCTCTGGGTGAGGTAATCCCTGATGGAGGAGAACAGGTCGTCCTCCTCTTCTCCCGCTCCCCCGTCCTCCTCGTCCATCTCTCTCTCGGGGGAGAAGACGAGGGCGGAGTCCGAGACGCTGGCCCAGTCGGAGCGGGGGGCCCGCCCTCGAGGGGCCGGGCCGGGCCAGAGCTGGGCGTACAGTGCGCCGTCGCCCAGCTCGTCCAAGGAGGACGAGAGGACGGCGTGGTGGGAGGCCAGGGGGTCGGAGGCGGGGGAGTGCGGCGGGGGTGGTGGCGTGGCGAGGCTACTGGCTGTGAGCTGTGAGAAAGTGGGGGTGAGGTGGTGGGAAGAAACAGGGGTGGTGCGGGGGTCGTCGGGGGGCTCGTCACCTTTGGCCCGCTCCGTGACGAAGGGCTCCATGACCACGTCGGAGGCGCTGCTGCTCCGCGCCAGCACCGGGGGCGGGGCCGACTCCAGGTCACATGACCCGCCCTGGAAGACCTCGGAGCAGGAAGCGCTGGGCGCCTCCTCGCTCTGCGAGGAGTGGCGCATGCGGGAGGGGCGGGGTGCCAGGGTGATGGGCGGGTCCTCGAGGTCTGGTGATTGGGTGACAGGGTAGAAGGGGGCGGGGTTAGTACGGGGTCGGACTGGGCCCACACGCACACCAACAAATAAGTAAGAATTAAATTGTTAAGAAGATAACAAAAACAGCCATCAACACACTCATATCAGGACCAAGGTTCAGTGAGGCGAACGACATTATTGACACTCAAAAACACTGATCCTGATGATGATGACATCTATTTGTAAGTAATTTCTGTGTTTTTTTACAATTCCAACATATTGCCAGCATCATCGCGGGAAAAATTTGGTCACACAAGAACAAGGTTAATTATCATGGACGGATAGATGCTGTAGTATGTTTGCATTGCATATCCATATAACTCCCAAAAACATATGCAATGTTTTTCTTTAAGCACAAACGACATGCAAACGGCCCATAGCATTCCAAGCATTATGACAATAAATAAGGTTATATCTGCAGCCACTAAGCATCCTCCGTGTGGGACTGAGTCGATTAACGGCTCACAAAGTGGCACAGAGGTTGCTGAACTGTAGTCAATGGTATGTAGGCACCATGACACACATGGAATCATGTAATGCACAAAGAAAAAAATAAGTTTTTTGAATTTAGCATATGCAATTCGCAGCAATTCATATGCAAATCCCATGAAATGTGGGTAAAGGACTGGCCAAAAACCAAGGCCAACCGTAGTAGATAATAATACATAAGACATTGCACATTCCCATTGACTCTAATGCTGCGCCAAGTGGGTAGCAGGAAGGGAATATATAGTTGAAACAGGGTGGGAGGACGAAACAGTGGAGAAAAGAGGCAGGGAGGACTGGTTTAGGCAGTCAGCAGGAGCAGACTTGCAATTGGAAAGTACAAAGACTGTGCAAGTGAAGAAAAGGCTCAACTGGGACAAGGCGGAAGGCATTACAAAAAGGGCGGAAGGAAGGCGAGCTGGTGAGGGAAAAACAAAATACGCCACGGCGAAATGGAAACTAATACACTAGGGCTGTACAACTAAGGTCAACACACGCATAGCCAAATCTGTATACATAAAAGATACTGCAGGAAGGAAACAAGACAAGTTCCTAAGAAGAAAACGTAGTAAACCAACACAAGGGCAGGCAAGCAGTATTGAGGGATGCAAAATACAACAGCAAGGTCCCAAAGGATGCAAGGACTGGCAAATAATCAGGCTTACATAAAGGTAGAACTACAGAGACAAACTGTCTTGAAGGGCAGACAGATGGGCAGACGGTAGAAGGTTTGTTATTGCAGGTGAACAGGCAGGCAGGCAGGCAGGCAAGCAGGCAGAGACTGAAGTGACAGACAGACAGACAGATTATACCTGCCAGCTGGTCAGCTAGAGGGGGTAGTAAGGGAAAGTGTTGGTGGTTGTGGAGGACAGGAAGAGGCGGGGCCAGAGCAGGAGCACTCTTAGCACTGCGGATAAAGGCTGAGGAGAGCAGAGAATCCCCCGTGGAGCAGCTACGCAGGGCTGGGGTGGGCGGGCGAGTGACAGTGCAGAGAGACATAGAGGAGAAACACCAGAGAGAAAGAGAAAGAGAAAGTGAAAGAGGGAAGAGAAACGGTGGAACAAGGAGAAGTGATTGAGAGTGTTGGAAAGTGTCAGTAAAAGTAGGGGAACAGAGTTGATGTGAATGGGGAAAGGGGGGTGTTGTTTGGTTAGAAGACAAAGAGAGATACAGAGGAATAGCAAGGTATGAGAGGAACGACACAGGAAAGATTGGAGGGACACATGGAACGAGAGCGAGGTAATGAAAGAAAGATTAGTAAAGAGACATCATGTGTAGGGAAGGGGATAGGGATTTGAAGAGAAGGGAAGGAACAACAGGTCAGGTTTAGGAGAACAGACAGTGAGAGGCCAGTGAAAGCGTTACAGCTATCGGTGAGGCTGGAAAGGCAATGTTGCTTAGAGGAGAGCTCTATATGGATGTTACTTTAACTCATCACCGTCCCCTTACCATTAAGCTACAGACATTCAGTGGTTGAGGTACAGTGCCCGACGTGAAGAGATATTTGCTTGGTTATTCTTAGTGTTGTATCAGCAGTGTGCTACATCAAACCACATAGCCAAATTGCCAGCTGACCATGTTCTGCTGGATTACACCCAAAGAAGAATTCCCGGCCTTTTTAGTAGTAGATGGTTAATTTAAATTTACTGGCCGCAAGTTAAATCTTCCTTTTAACCTCATTTAGCCTTTTTGGCCTGTTTGGCGATAGAGTCCAACGTAATTGACCGTCTGGAGCACATTCTAGTTTGAACTTTAAGTAACCACACAACGTTAGGACCCTTATAGTGCATGCACATGATGGAAATAGTGCGTCCGAAACCTGATTTAGCACGCTATCTGTATCCACCGTGTGTACATTCTGGCTGGACTGTGACACTGTCATTGAGCAGAACATTCCTTGGCGACGACATTTTCCAGGAAGAGACTCTGTGTGCGTGTGTGCGTGCGCCATTGGAGTGGTACCAAAAGGGCTGTCTGAATACACACACGCTGTAGGACTTTGTACACAGAGATCCATCACTGGCTGTTTCCGCTGTTTGCTGGGACTCATTGTCTAAATTCCTG
Source organism: Gadus chalcogrammus (assembly GCF_026213295.1). Taxonomy (NCBI): domain Eukaryota; kingdom Metazoa; phylum Chordata; class Actinopteri; order Gadiformes; family Gadidae; genus Gadus; species Gadus chalcogrammus. Next base: position 6,820,111 of record NC_079416.1, on the reverse strand, counting down.
TCCTGACGCAGCAATGGCACAGATGATTCAAATAGTACACGCTTGGCTGGGGGGAACATAGCCAACCACATTTTTTTTTTACGTAAAATGAAATATGTAAACTAAATAAAACTAAAAACACTTCCTTTAAGTGTAGTGAGAACGGAGACAGCCACACACACACACACACACACACACACACACACACACACACACACACACACACACACACACACACACACACACACACACACACACACACACACACACACTCCCTTCATCTGTGAAACACACACACCCACAGCCACCATAGTTTCCGTTGTCCGGTAATTACCGGTCATTGACCGGAAAAAAATTAGCAGGACCGAAAATTGTAAAGGTCTCCGATCAGAATGACCAATGGAAATAATTCTCCCTGCACAATTTGAATTGTGTTTAAATATGCTACAGTGGTCATTTGTTTAGCCAATTCATGTAAAACAAGGCGGGTTGGGCCGATATTTCCCACCTCTATCCTCGAGCCGGGTCGGGCCGGGCCTTTGATCGAGCGTTTGTGTTTTTTTTTTTTTTTTTAATCATTGCTTTATTGGCCTAATCTGAGGAGAAATCTATGCCATAAACAGAAATATTATAGGCCTTTATTACTCGGGTCTTCTCAATGGCGTGGAACACTCCGTTCACTTGCATAGGTAGTAGTCCGGTAACTTGTCAACCCCAGCGTCTTCGGTTGCTAAGCGACGTCAACATCTTTGGCGGACGATTTCACTGCTGATCAACACTACGAATGCTGCTAACGAATAAATTGTAAAAAGCCCCTTCAGGGCAAAGCAAGACACCGCCGCTGTGCGTCGGTGTCGGATTGTGTTGTATACATTATCCCTTACATGTATATTTAGCAGAGTAGGCCTAAGTAACAAATGTGTACAAAGTTACACATGTATTAAAAAAAAAATGTCGGGTTGAAATCGGGCTAGGGCTCATAATTACAGTTAATGTGTCGGGCCAGGCCGGGCTCGGACAGAACGTGCACAGGCTTGATTTTCTGGGCCCGATCTAAGCTCTGATAAAGACTGCTCAGTGAAGCCGCCTTGGGGAAGGAAGAGTCACGAGGCTTATGGCCACTGCAAGCAGCAGAGACACTCGATACATTTGATTTTAAGTCAGCAGCGGCACGCTTCAAAGATGCCAAATATCGAAAGAAGTAAATTAAAAAAAAAAACGTTAAAATGAAACCTTCCAGGTCACATGATGACCGGCGCCAATTTTTTCTAGCGGAAACACTGACAACCACACCCACACACACAGTCCCACAACGTACCGACGGTCTTCTGCCGGACGATGTTCCTGGCCTTCTCCAGGCCGGGGGAGCCGGCGGTGGTGGCACTGCGCTGCCTCATGGCGGCCGCCTGGCCCGGCTGGTCGCGGCTCCAGCCTTTGGAGAAGGAGCGGTCCACGCACTGCCGCTGGCCCTCCAGACCCATGCCTGGGGCAGAGAGAGAGAGAGGCACCAGACCCGGTTAGGAGGTCAGTGTGTTAGGGAGAGATTTTGATTTACCATCTGAATTAGTAATAACATATTCTTATGTTCATTAATGGCGCAAGGTTCCTTTAGCTTTTCTGTGTGTGTTGGACGTTGAGGTTGTATTTGGTCAGTGTTTTTGAAGCAGATTCTGGTTTATATTTTTCTGCAATTTTTGGGGGGCTTTTATTTTGTATTTTGAATGGTCAGGTGATTCATTGTTCTTGGTAAAGGGTTAATGGGTAAGGGGGGCCCGCTCGGAGCTGACCTTTTCCTTTGTGCTTCTTCTGCTTCTGTTCACTTAGTTTGTCCAGAGGAAGCTCATTCAGGTCCACCGTGTACAGGTTCCTGGCGAGCACCTAGGACACACACACACACACACACACACACACACACACACACACACACACACACACACACACACACACACACACACACACACACACACACACACACACACACACACACATTAAGACTATAGGTCGTGCCTCTAGCTGTTTACAATACAATTACAAAATAATCGGACTACAGCAGTTTTAGATCAACAGAGACAGACCACCTTGGGCAAAAGGTTTTTCATGAGTCATAGCACGGGAGTGGGCCGGCGCCGTTACCTTGGTGAGGGTTTCCATGGTGAGGGACCACTCGGTGACCAGCTCCTCCCAGCAGGTGAGGGAGGAGAGCACCGAGAGCAGGTCGTTCCACAGGTCCCGGCTGATGAAGACGTTGAGGTTCCCCTTGATCCAGGCCACGATCAGGGTCTGATGGAGGGACAGATGTACACATCCATATGACCCTTAGGATGGCTATCATAATATGAATACAATACTCGGAGAGAATATAGTGTTCGTAAAATTATAAATCCACACATTCATATGAAGGCAAGGCAAGGCAAGGCAACTTTATTTATATAGCACTTTTCATACACAAGGCAGACTCAATGTGCACTATAATGATGACTAGGATGAAGAGGGAGAGAGCATCGTGTTTAAATAATATCATTACGTACGCATTCCCAAATGGCATCACACCACAGGTATCCTATCAACACATACCTTATTTGGGAAATGTTCCTAAGTGAGTGACGCGGACGTTGAGCCTCAATACATTGCAGGTCCTCAAATGCAAGCAAACATAGAAGAGGTGGTTCTAACTGGTTCTAACCAGTGGCCGGGGGCGTACCTGAAACAAGGCTGCAGCGAGCCGTCCCGACAGCGTGTTGCTCTTCTTCCCCTGAGGCATGATGGAGGGAGGCCTCTTCATCACCGACTCAGTCACCCTGAGCAGCACCAGCAAGATCTGCTCCCTGCACACACACACACACACACACACACACACACACACACGCACGTGCACACGCACAATCACACACACTTTGGTTTGTGTCGGAGCTTAAACAGAAGCTGTTCTCCATTCTAACAGCCTGTAACGTGCGAGTTTGCTATTTAAAAACCCACAAGACCCATGTGGTACCTCCATACAATCTATAATGGAAGCAAGCTTTCTGTTTGCTGTGCCACTGGCTTGAGGTTGATCAGTCTAGTTAGTACTTTGCCTTGGGTTATCAACACATAACAAAATGGAGCACAAATATAAAACAAGTGTATCAGTGTTCAATGACGCCTGCAGCGAGAATACCCTAGTATATATCCTTTTGCCTCTTTCTCGCGCTCTCTCGCAAACATGACAAGGTACAAATCAATGGTTTGTAAATTACAAGATGGGCTTTAACTGCATAAATAATCGTATACACTCATGGCACAGTGGGAATTGAAACTGCGTTCAAAAAGCATGAAAATGACGGTTTGTAGAAATAACTTCAAATTAAAACAATGTTGATACCCACTAGCCCCGTCACAAGCAGTTGCGCTTCAAGAGGCACATACACATGCTTCGGCGGGGTACAACGCTGCTGAACCTGTGGCGGTGCACGTACCAGGTCTTCTGGTCCATGCTCTGGTGCATGACGAGGCTGCGGTAGATGTTGAGCACACGCTTGCACATGTCCACCTGCTCCTCCAGCAGGGTCTTGAGGTCGTTGGCCGGCTCAAGCAGGAACACGTTGGCGGAGTGGGTGATGAACACCTGGGGGGGGGGGGGGGGGGGGGATGTGTTCAAGTCTCCACCCTGTCATTCCTCTGGGGGGACGTCCACATGTGTTGACGTCCACATTGTCAAAGTTTGAGGTCAAATGGTGCTTGTGTGTGTAACGGTCCAGGTGAGTAACGGTTCAGTCTGGTGTGTGTGTGTGTGTGTGTGTGTGTGTGTGTGTGTGTGTGTGTGTGTGTGTGTGTGTGTGTGTGTGTGTGTGTGTGTGTGTGTGTGTGTGTGTGTGTGTGTTACCTGAAGTGTGGTTTGGACCCCAGCATGGATACTGTACTCGAGCATCTCATTGTCAATGAGTTTGTTAGACTGAAGTAGAGAAGAAAAAAATAAATAAAACAGTGTGAGTAACAGGTTCATTTGATTAATAAAAATAAATCTAATTGCAATCATATTTTTTGCAGGGGAAAGTTAACCCAATCATTATGGACGGTCTGCTAAACTATGATCAAGAACAAAAATGTAGCTGCTCGTCAATTCAGCCTCAAGCGGGAGGGACAGTCCATACTTGTGTCAGATTATTATGAATTATTTACCGTTTTAATTTCATTAAACACCCACAGTACACAGACAAAAGAAGACATTCATAAAGTGAAGAGTTGGGAGTTACATTTGAATGACTTAAATGCTAATAGCGAACACACTTCTCTTGTGTGGTAATGCCCATGCAGTTGAAGGCCGAAAAAGAAAATCAGTCACGGGTTGAAATCTGTCAGATCTAAAATCACATTAGTTTAATCTCTACACTGCATCTTGCATTTCAAAGATGTATCTATGTATACAGTACATCAAGTCATATATCAGTTACCATCACAACGATAAGTCACACTATGTAGCCTATTAGGACTACTAGAGGTTATTATGCCCCAGACAGAGTGGCTGCATGTCTTTTGTTTGACGGATTACACAAGGCAAGGCCTTCATTGCTTAGTCGGCGATACGGTAGGATATAATAAACCGCCAAACAGATATGCATTCCATTTTCCCTGCGGAAAGTAGAAATCCATATCGCCCCAGAACTTAGCTGAATGAGAAGATTTAGTTGTTTCCATTTGAACATACAGAAGCGCATTACTGCCACTACAGGTTTAATGTTATAACAAGATATTTTGAGGTTATAACGCCCTACATCTTATCACGTTAGAACAATATGACCACACGTTAGACGCTAGAACACGTTAGAACAATTGACCATATTAGAACTTGATGACTTATATAGTGAAACGTTTCACGTCATAATAACAACAATTACACGCTTCTGTAGAAACCGTTGTGACGAATAGATGATTGTGTTTCTTTTGGCCGCCGTGTGCGGTTGGTGGAGCTGCGGTCCTCACCTGGTCGTCGTGCTCCCGGTCCAGGCTGTTGGTGGCGGGGTAGGGGCCGTGGTCCGGCTCCTTCATGAACACCGGCTTGTCCTCCATGGCGATCCACTCCTGGTACACGCGCACCACCTTACGCATGGCGGCCGCCTCGCACATGGGCAGGAGAAAGGCCTGGCGCGAGCACAACGCACAAACGCGTAAGACAAAATGAAGACATAGGAAGCAAAAAAAGAATACTAAAAGTCCCTTAAAACGCTCAAAACAAAAACACATTGTTTCACCATTATGAAACTTCCTCTGCAGTGAAATAGAGCCAGGCTGACTGCGTTATATTTTGCCATCTATTATCCACATGCCCCTATAAAAGTAGAAGGCGGTCTCAGCGCCGGACCTGTCTGAAGATCTCGGTGATGAAGTTGACGTTGGTCCTGTTGCTGGTGAGCACCCGGCGCACCACCTCCATGTCCGTCAGCTGCTCCTCGTCCATGGAGCACAGCGAGGACGAGCTGGGCTCGCGCTCCGTCAGCGTGGACGTGTTGGAGTGGCTCTGCTCGCCCTCCCGCCCGAAGCCCCCCGAGAGCCCGCCGCCGCCGCCCAGACCGCCGCAATTGCCGCCCAGCGCGCCGCCGATGCCGCCGCCGCCGCCCCCTCCCAGCCCGCCGGAGCCCGCGGAGCCAGTGCCGTCGAGGTGGTTGTCGGACCGCAGCCCGCCCAGGCCGTCGTCCGAGAGGCCGGCGGCGCGAGCGGCGAGGCCCGCGGCCGCTCTCTGGACGGGGGAGAGCAGAACGACCAGAGGGTCAACAAAGAGGAGCGGCCCGCGGGGACGGGGAGTCACAGAGTGGACGGAGACAGACAGGATACCAGGATACCACACAGAGTGGAAGGAGACAGAGACAGGATACCGTAGTTTCAACACGATCAGATATGCTTATCCCCCACAGGTGTTCACACCCCGGTTTCCGTGCAAAACGTGGAATCCCCGACGCGCGCGCGTGTGTGTGTGTGTGTGTGTGTGTGTGTGTGTGTGTGTGTGTGTGTGTGTGTGTGTGTGTGTGTGTGTGTGTGTGTGTGTGTGTGTGTGTGTGTGTGTGTGTGTGTGTGTGTGTGTGTGTGTGTGTGTGGGGAGGAAGGGGGTCTAACCTGGATGTTCTTGGGGATGATCTCGCCCTCGGTGCCGGGGATGATGGTCTGGGCGTTGGTGCGCGGCTCCAGCCAGAAGGACACCAGCCAGCGGATGAAGATGACCCGTGCCTGCAGGAAGCTCTCCTTGGTGCAGTAGAGGGGCTCGCTGCCGGTATCGGGCTCCCTGCGCACCATGCTGTAGTAGGGCTTGGGCCGCATGGGGGGCACGTCTACAGCGTCACACCACAGGATTACAATCAGACATGTTGTTTGCAGAGAGTACAACTCCACAAGGGGTGCTTCTTCGATCAGGATGAGAAAATACACATATATACGCTTTGAACAAAAAGGTAAAAATGTAATATATTCATGTAAACATGTTTTGTGCAGCATTTTCAAAGTAATATGCATAATTAAACTGCAAGGGTGCCTGAGGAGGTTATAGCCAGAGGAAAGTGGGCCATTTACTAGTTACTCAGTTAAAGGTTGCAGCAAGGATAATGCGAATACCGGGCTGCAAACAAATACCAGTACACCATACGTGTATCATCTATCATCCCTCATAAGATTGGCATGCGTTTCTTCAAGCTGATCGTTGACATTTAGCCATTGCGATAATGCGAGCCACACTAACCCAATATGGGTTGGTAGAGGCTGGTTTCCATGGAGAAGTTGGGAAAGATGTGGGGCAGGTAGAACTTCCTGAAGTGGTCAAAGAGGAAGTTGAAGCCACGCTCGTGGTTCTCTTTGCAGCGCCATTCCAGAGACTTGGCCTTGGTGGACACACGTGCACAAACACACACCAACATAAGTAGAGACATACACAGAGAGACGCTTGTGTTATTAAAACAGGATTTCTTTAGTGCAGTATGGTGACGGGCAGAGAAGAGGGCCTTTGTTTTGGGAAGAATGACTAATAGGAGAGGGGCGTGTGTGAGACTGTGAGAAAGAGAGGGAGGCAAAGCCACAGGCAAAGGGAGAACCAGGCAGAAAACCCAGCATGTAGAGAGTAGGGAGGGCACTAATAGTAGTGAAAAGTACTCATGATTTAGCATACGTTTAGCAATAAAAGAGTATATGAATTCAAAAATGTAGTAGTATTAGTGAAGGATTGGACAGTCATTATCTTGCATGTGTAAGTAGTGTTAGTAAGGGATACTGGTAATACCTGGTTTACCATGTATTTGAGCAATGCTTCCAGGAAATAGGCAGTGAGGTCTTCCTGGTTCTTGTCCCCTGACTGAGGAGGGACCAATGGGGTGATCTCCTCTGGAGTCACCTGAGCTGTGGAGGATAGGAAATAAATCGTGCATTTAATACATCACATCAGTCTATTTTATACTAGGTGTGATGTTGAAAGTAGTCCTTAGTTCATGATTATATATGTTATATATGATTATATATGTGTTATGTGTCATGACATTCATTTCCATTTCATACTTTCCTATACATCATAGAAATACTTTTTCCATCCCGGCCAGATCTTATTACCATTTCCACCACTACAAACAAACAGTCCCTTGCTCACATATATTCAAAACCACAGACACATCAAGGGAATGTTAAAAAATAAAATAAATAAATGCAAAATAATTTTTTGCTTGTGTGTTCCAGCTCAGATGCGTTTGTTCCGGGTCCAAAATCCACTTTTGAGAGTTGTGTCTTTTTATACTTGCCCGAGGTCAAAGAATCGGCCAAGCAAAATTTAACCTGAAATTGCTAAATATTCAAACCTGTCCGCCATTGGCTGTGCTTCATCTTGGAACCTGTGTCTGTTTTTTGGTATGTGTGTGAGTGTTTGTGCGTGTGTGTGTGTGTGTGTCTGTGCATGCGTCACTAACTCTCTGGGAGGTTGAGCGGCGGGTTGATCAGGGTGTCCAGGGTGTGTGTGTGTGTGTGTGTGTGTGTGTGTGTGTGTGTGTGTGTGTGTGTGTGTGTGTGTGTGTGTGTGTGTGTGTGTGTGTGTGTGTGTGTGTGTGTGTGTGTGTGTGTCACTAAATCTCTGTGAGGTTGAGCGGCGGGTTGATCAGGGTGTCCAGGGTGTGTCTGTGTGTGTGTGCGTGTGCGTGTGCGTGTGCGTGCGTGCGTGCGTGCGTGCGTGACTAACTCTGTGAGGTTGAGCGGCGGGTTCATCAGGGTGTCCAGGGTGTGTCTGTGTGTGTGCGTGCGTGCGTCACTAACTCTCTGTGAGGTTGATCAGGGTGTCCAGGGTGTGTGTCTGTGTGTGTGTGTGTGTGTGTGTGTGTGTGTGTGTGTGTGTGTGTGTGTGTGTGTGTGTGTGTGTGCGTGTGCGTGCGTCACTAACTCTCTGTGAGGTTGAGCGGCGGGTTGATCAGAGTGTCCAGCGTGCGGGGGGTGCCGTGGCACAGCGGCGCGGGGAACCCCGGGATCAGGCAGGCGAACATGCAGAGCTGCTCCCGCTCGGCGTGGCTCTGCAGCGCCTGCATCCACAGCAGGAACAGGCGCACGCCCTCGCGACGGATCTGCCCGGGGGACGGAGACACACAGGCTGTCAGAGCGGCCGCACGCCCAAGCAAGGGCTCCGTCTACAGCAGCGGGCTACGCACGGAGAACACCGGATTACGAGTGAAGAAAGAGGGGGAGAGGGGGAGAGGGGGAGAGGGGGAGAGTCCCCTATCAGCTGAGCAGATAGGGGAGAGAGTGATGGGACAGGAGAGGAGACCGACTGCTATGGAGAGGAGGGGTGTAACGAGGCATTAGTTTGTGACGGACCGAGCACACCAAGCGCTCAACCCGTCCTGCAGCCTGTCCTTTAGTCATTTGCACCAGCATTGTTTTTGTATGCACTGTACATTTTATTTAAATTCATAATTTCATTGATAAAAAGAATTACAACCTTGGTGTGGACAAAGGATCGTAATAAACGACGAGAAATGTCCTGTTATACGTTAATGTTTTCACTGACAGTACCGAAAATTAACCAAACAGTAAATTGAAAACCGAGATACGTTACGAAGCGTGATATTTGGGCACTATTACATCCCTACTGGAGAGTGATGGCCCACCCTATCTTTACCTTGAGGGAGTTTCCTGTGTGCAGCAGCTTCTTGAGGATGAGCCCTGAGGGAGAACAGAAGCCATGTTATTCTGGCCGTAGCCAGCTGGGTTGCTTTGTGGTTGTGAGTGCAAGTGTGCGTGTGTACTTCAGCGAGCGGGAGTACAGTAGACCTGGGGGTTACACCTGTATGCTGTATGTTAGATTTTAGCTTGGGCTTTTCTGCAAGCTGTGCACCTTGTGCTGTGTACCTAGGAAACCACCCAAACCTGATCCATGCACTGTGATCACTGGGCCTTATCCGCCACAACCAGATGTGAGACGGAGATTGACTAGTTCACGTGTCCCCGAGAGATGGGGGGGTTGTGTGTGTGTGTGTGTGTGTGTGTGTGTTTGTGTGAACGTGCATGCGTGTGTGTGCGTTACCAATGCTGTGGAACTGCCATCTGCTCTGAATTCTCTCCGGTAGGAGCTGGAGGATTTTCTAGGGATGAAAAATAATTACATTAAAACCTTAAAATGTCAAATGTATGGATTTTTTTAATTACCAAGTAAACACACTCATTGGGAAATATTGACAATAGCTACACAACTTAACTGTGAGGACGATTTTGTGTGTACCATCAAACACATTTTAACCACAAACATTGATATATATATATCCTGTGTCTAATTGAGTACTTTTAAATTTCGTGGCTTCAGATGTCAGCAAAACATGCATCCAGATGAACACACATTCAAACCAGTTATTTTATTCACAGCTGAAAAGAAAACTCTAATGTGAAATGATTGGTCTATCAGCTGAAGTCTGAAGAGATAGCCATCAGAACCAATGAGCAGGATTTGCAACTGATTCAATCTGCAGACTCAAGCAATATCATTGCCATTGCTTCCATTCTCAACATTCTGCTCATCAGGACAGGTTGCTCTTGATTAACATATATTATTATCTTAATGAGGCACATCTGGTTAAATAAATTAAGAAAATAGATTTATATTTTCCCATCACCTTAAAAGAGAAATCCTCAAACTAAAGGTTCCCGTATTGCTTCTTGGCACATATTTTCCTCTTTATTTCCTTATTTACCTCAAAGATGAAGAGGATGGAATCCAGCTCCTCCCTCTGAGACTTGTGTCCTGAAACAAAAGGAAACATCTTTATTTCTATCAGTAGCGTGCGCTGTGGTTTCCGTTCTTAGCTGAGGGCAAACGAGATCCTACCTTTTTGTCTGAGGCCGACCTCGATGGTGACAAAGTTCTCAAAGAAGACATAGTAGATGTGCGAGTAGTTCTGATCAAAGAACTGCTTCAGCTCCGATGACTCTGCGTTCTCTAAAGGTGAGACATAAAATAAGAGTCAAGCTTCACAGTTGCATCCTGAATAATAGGCTTTGGTCAATCTACAGCATGGATCCCACCGTCCCACAAAGATGCCCATTCAATGCATTCACATAATATGACAACTCTGGCAAACTAAAAACTTTTTTGTAACTCTACATGAGAACAGAGGCAGGAAGGGCGAGAGACCAATAGGGGAGAGAGAGAGACAGAAAAGGAGGATAAGTGTTGAATAGAGTTGACATCCCGTCCTCTTAAAGTGCTTGTTTTTTCCACTGACAGGCTCCGATTGCTATTGTTAGTGTCTGCCAACATTAAGGAGAGGATCCCTAGAGGAAAACTTTTTTGTCACTAACTTTTTTGAGCAAGACTTCTTTGTAAGAATGTTTTATTTCTCTATAGGGATCCTTTACATAATATTGTCAGACACTAAAAACAACAATCTGAGCTTGTCGGTTGCAAAAGTAAGCACAAATTTCAGAGGACGTACATAAACTCTGCAGTCTGCACCATTGCCCCTCGGGAGAACATTGCAGCCCGTTTCGTGGCTAAAGGCTGAAGCATACAAAGTCAGCACTGGACTAATGTTAAAATAGGTTGTTTTAATCACTTCGGGGCCAAAACATATTGGGTTTTTTTCCCAATATTGTGGGAAAAAATCCCAATGTTATCCTTTAACTTTCACTATTGATTATGGACAATGCACACATGAGATAGGCGTTAGACAAGACTCCTTCCAGAGACACAGACATCATTCATTAAATTGACTTATCAACATAATGGTGGCCAGACCTTTTCCCTAGATAAGCAGGTTTTAGACTAGGGGGGGAGGGAGTGCATTCCTCTGAGGTCTATCCATAGAGATTTGGCTAGATTCCTGAACCCTCCCTACATGCCTTCCCCTATGGAATACACCTGGAGCAGATCTGTCTGAAGTTGTAATGCTGGTGTTGACAATGAGGCACGTGGCATTCTAGGAATAATTATTCAGGAAGGTGCCAATAAACACTGTCCCTGACGACTATTATCAACCCTGAAGGGAGGCAATGTGAACTACACTATGAGTGCACCAAAGTATTTATGCACACACAAAGCAACATAGCAATACTTTGGGCATGCAAATGCACGTACAAACACAGTTACAGGGGGAAGTTTACACACACAGACACCCAGAGAAATGTTCCAGTTGATAGCGGTCTATATCTGGGTTTGTTTATATGAAAACTGAAGGCTGAACTTTGCCAGACATGCATGCACCCAGTCGTACACTGACTTGCAGATGAACACAAGTATACACACTCACACAGAAGTCGCCTGTGTTCTGTTCCATAGTAGCACCCCTTGTATAGTCCAAGTGGTCTAGCCATCTTTCTATCTGAGGGCATGTGGATCATCTTTCACTCCTAAAAACGTTTTAGGAAGATTCTACATTGGGCGGTGTCACCATTGCATTCAGAGGAATGTCATTTACGTAGTGTTCTCCATATATGATGTATAGAGACAAATCCATCCATATTATTGGGTGGCAGATGTTTATCTATACATACACAGAGTACTACATAAGCATGGTGATGTGGCCACTTCACTTCTATAGCCTAATCTCTGGAAACATGTGCCACACATAAGCGATTATTACTGTGAATAAAAGGAGCATTAACCTACTACACTGTAATTATTTCATTATGATTATATTAATTGACTGAAAGGAAAATGTATGGAGAGACTACAAGAGAAAAGTAGCTTGGGCTACAGCTAGAGTCATTAACCTGTTCCCATAAATGAGACACACAAACACATTACCCTTCCCATTACATGTGTATAAAGTAGTTGTCCTTCTACCAATGGAGATGGAAAAACATAATCAGGAAAAGGTCTGCAACGCAGATGCAATGGATCTGAGAGACATCACACATCTTTGTAAATTATGCATATAGCAAAATAGCAAGAGATAGACCTTTAGCCAACAGACGCACAGATAGACAAATAGATTACACAAAACTCCCTATGTCATTACTTGTTGATGTCATGGGTCATTTGGAGATTCACTAATGTCTTACAAAAGTTAGAAGTGCTCTAGAAATGCAAAGCAATTGAAGTCAGGCCATAACAAACCAACTATCGTCATCAAGAATAATGTAGGCCTACTCTACATTCATGGAAACGGCTATAACGGTGAAAAGTACATATGCCGTTGTCACTGTAGTCCGACAAGCAAAAATATATCAATAAAATCACTATATGACTTTAAGCGAGTCGAGTAGGGAACCGTGATTATCATCAAGGCTTGACATTCCCTATGGAAAACACAGCCGCGACACACCCTCTCCTGTCTGTAGTCCATCTCCCACTCTCTCCCACAAATGTTGCTACTGTACAACACAGGAAACAGTAGCCGTTTCCCTTTCTGGTCATTGTGTGTGTGTGTGTGTGTGTGTGTGTGTGTGTGTGTGTGTGTGTCAGAAAGATGTATAAAGGTTAGATAATACATGCATATGGCTTGACAGTTCACATAGACCTTGTAATAAGCGCTGGTAGACCTGACGTAAGCCTAAAAATGCAACATTCATAATAAAACGCTTCACAAACACACAGGCCTCAAGGCAAATCAGGGCTGCATCGCCACAGCTTGTCACACTTCTTGGCCCCAACGTTATAGATGACTATACTCATAATAACAAACATTCTACCCGCAAGCCAGTAAGCCATAAGTCAAACTTACCGATGACTATCCTCAGATGTTTGAGTCTCGTCAGTACATCCTTTTTAGGGTCCAACACTTTCTGTGTTGATTTCTTGACGTCTCCATGAGGCTTTTTAGAGAACATTCCTACAGCAGGAGACTGAGAAATCTGATGGTACTGTACAGAGAGAGAGAGCAAGGAGGGGCTAGCTCCGAACTAGCCTGGCAGCTTACTTCAGCGAGCGTTAATCTTTAAATTGTTACGAAGCACTGTCCTTCGGCCACCGTTAAAATATCGTTGTGCTGTCAATCAGCAGCCCTCGAGGACAACGAGCGGTTCAACAGAGGATACAGCTCGTTGGTGAAGGTGCATTCTGTTGGAGGCAAATGCTATGTAAAGCTTAGCGGCGCAAAGCATCTCCCCATTGCACCACCTCCCTTCCCAAACACAAGCACCCAGCAGGCTAAAGGAGCTAGTTAGCTGTCCAGCCCATACCATGTAACATCATGGCGGAGGAGAGAAAACAAATCAATGGATGACAGAAAAAACAAACGTCACTTAATAATAATAAATAATAATCATACAAATAATGCACAATTTTATGATTGTGTGGACTGAAGCGTGTTAAGCATAGTCTAAAGTCGTCATACAACATAGAGGTTTAAAATAGCATTTTCATCTTACATGGGCTTCATGCATTTTGATCGATCGCTCGGTTTTCTGCTCCAGTTCTAGCGGTATTGTGGGTGTCTGGGTAGAGTAGTTTATTTTGTGTTAGAACCGATTCACAACGTCTAGACTCGCTGCTCCAAAAACTACAACTACCAGTAACATATCCAAGCGCTGTGGAGATTTGTTTTTAGCCTTTTAGCACAGCTTGCTACACGAGTGGTTTTGAAACCTATTTGTTCAATCTAATTCAAAGGAATATTGTTTATGCTTCCCTAAACTTCAACGATCGTTCAACGCAACATGTAAGTCGCAAGACGCCTTAAGAGCAATCTCTTGAAACGGTTATTTATCTTCAGAGTATAATAGTGATCGTATTGTCTTGTTTATTTATATATTTCGTTATCTGTTTTGTGTATGCAACTATAAAAACATGACAGAAATACGAAAACATGTTATATATTGCAATACATCGACAAACTTGAAACAAAAATGAAAAAACAATTTTAACGTATTTCAATGAATAACCTAACGTTAGAAGATTCCATGAATGATATGCATAAAGGAGTTTTAGATTGTCTGTAATACCGTTAATTGAGATGGGAGATTTGTGCTAATGGGAGATTTGTGCTCCCATTATATTTATACTTATGTTGTATTTGAGCTTACTCTGTTACCTCTACGTCTCAATTCAACATTGCATGTTGTGCTTCATGATTATAATAGGTTTATCTATTATTTTTTCAAATTCGCTAATGCTAGATCATTGTGCAACAACAATCGATGATTATGTTTGATAAGGAATCTCGGTTTTAACCTTAACATCACAAAGGAAGAAAAACTAACCCGATTCACCCTGGGTTAATTTTAATAGATGCTGGGTGATATATAACAAATGTAATAAGTAATAAGTATAACGTGATTAAATTGTGTGTCTTCTCAAACAAACACATATACAATGCATTGCTAAAAAAAACTTGCTTAATGTTCCCTCCATAAATCTATAAATCTGTTTTGATTCCGTTTTGTTCTGATATAGTAACAATAATACAAGCAGGGTAACACGTTTATCTCCTTATTAGGCCCATATGTGTCACACATTCAACACCAGAGCAGTAGGCTATGTCTAAAAATTGTCTCGCTAATGTTAACAACACTCCTTGGTGCTTACCCCGTTCTGCAGTCCAGAGTCTATTCCGCTGTCACCATGCCAGTGCACCGGGACCGAGACAAGAAGGAGAACATGGTGGAGGAGATGGACGTTGAGGACCACGAGCAGGATGCCTCCACCTCTGAGGAGGAGGATTCTGACACCTCCTCTGTGTCAGAGGAGGATGGCGACAGTTCCGGTGAGTCTGGGTTATTATTACCTCTAAATTAGTCGGCTTAGTAGACTATTTATTCTGATTGCTAAATTTGTGGGCGACGTGAAACGAGTGGTCTTGCATCACCTTCTTGAAGAAATCAGCGTTTATTATTACATATAGCCTATTATTACATAAAAAATAAAAATATGTGTCCTCATATATTTCCAAAGTGAAAGATGCCAGGATTTCCTTGCCCTGAAATACATTTACTACTACAGTTAATACTGCGACGTGAAACGAGTGGTCTTGCATCACCTTCTTGAAGAAATCAGCGTTTATTATTACATATAGCCTATACTTGTTTGGGTTATTATTTATGTTATTGGCGATCACTTAAGCCACTAATGCTATTCATTGAAAAGTACATCATTGGATAGTGAGAGGATGCAAACAGCACTGTGGGTGTGTTCATTTCTTGCTTGTTTTTCTGTGTCAGAAATGGATGAAGAGGACTGCGAGAGGAGGAGGATGGAGTGTCTGGATGAAATGACCAACCTAGAGAAGCAGTTCACCGACCTCAAAGACCAGTAAGACCCCAGACACTAGACTTGTTGTTATAGTTCTGTGAATCAACCTCGCACCACCCCCAAGTTGGTCAGCCCATCATACTGTTCATATAACTGTATATATTGAATGCATCTATACCTGGAAGGCAGATGACATGAGTATGTGTGTGTTTGTGCCTGTGCGTGCGTGCTTGTGTGTAGGCTGTACCGTGAGCGGGTGAGCCAGGTAAACTGTAAGCTTTCGGAGGTGGAGGCTGGCCGGGCAGTAGACTACCTTGACCCCCTGGCAGGCCTGCTGGAGAGCATGCAGGTCCGCACCAAAGTGGCAGGTAAACACACACACACACACACACACACACACACACACACACACACACACACACACACACACACACACACACACACACACACACACACACACACACACACACACACACACACACACTCACACACACACAGAGAAACGGAAACAACATGGAAAATCAAGGCAACACAATCAAGGCAAATCATTTGACACAGCATAGGCTCAATTTGCATTCCATCTTCCTCTCTTTCTGTCTTTGTTTCGCTCACTCTGTCCTTTTTTCAGGTGTCTACAGGGAGCTGTGCCTGGAATCTGTCAAGAACAAATACGAGTGCGAGATCCAAGCAGCGTTTCAGCACTGGGAGGTGAGACACACACACACGCGCACACGCACACATTTGAACACTGCTTTTTATCTCTTCTTAATTGTCTTCTGTCTTGGATCACCAGCCAGTACATATTCATGACTAAGAAAAATAAGAGTGATAATAAAAATAACAATCTTTTTATTTTTTCTATAGCAATCCTCTTGTTGACAAAAAATCTTCTAAAATAAATTGCCTATCCTAGCTTTCATACACACTTTCATTAATGCAATGTAATGATTTCAGAGTTACAATATCTTCATAGTAAAAATCATTCATTAAAGTGTGTGGTCTCCATTATCAAACTGGCAGATCTCATATTGTGTGTGTGTGTGTGTGTGTGTGTGTGTGTGTGTGTGTGTGTGTGTGTGTGTGTGTGTGTGTGTGTGTGTGTGTGTGTGTGTGTGTGTGTGTGTGTGTGTGTGTGTGTATGTTTAAACAGAGCGAGAAGTTGCTGCTCTTTGACTCGGTGCAAAGTGAACTGGAGGAGAAGATCAGGAGGCTCGAGGAGGACAAACACAGCATAGACATCACATCAGGTACACACACACACACACATACCCCCACACACACACACACACACACACACACACACACACACACACACACACACACACACACACACACACACACACACACACACACACACACACACACACACACACACACACACACACACACACTTTATTACATACTTAATCAACCCCTAATGGGAAATCAAGGAAAATACTAATACGAAGAAGTCCTCATATAGCATGAATTAAAATGCAATTGAATATAATATGACTATGTTTAGTTATTGGCACTAGATATTTGTGCATTCATTTTGACCTCTCCAGAGCTGTGGAGTGATGAGATCTCGGGCCGGAGGAAAAGGCGAGATGCTTTAAGCCCCGACAAGAAGAGAAGACGGCCTTCTGTGGTCTCAGATATCCTTCTAATACTTAGAAACACCATGCCTATGTGTGTGTTCTAAAAATAGACATTTTCTGTCTTTTCCACACAAGCCTGCTGCTGTATTTTACCCATGTGTGATTGTTGTTGTTGACTTGATGTTAAATATATATATAATATAAGGTAGGACTCCCAATATGCAGGTATAACACATTCCATTGTTTTGACTGTATATAGTTATGAATAGGTTGTTGTCCCTAACAAAGCCCACGCCCATATATAGTCTACATGCTTCCTGACTTGGACATTTTGGAGGACTGGACTACCATCAGAAAGGTTTGTATGTGTGTTTATGTTAAACTCCCCCGTGTATAAAAAGTGCTTTATAAATAAATTTGCCTTGCCTTGCCTAAATTAGCAATTTTCAAATGTGTTTTTGCCTCAGTCTGTGGATATTTAAGAAAAATGTGGGTGTCAGTGTCGGTGTCTGTGTACTTGTGAGTGCTTGATTGCATTTGTCTTGCTATCTTCCAGGCTGTCGCCACACTGACGCCTCACCGAGGGAAGACGGAGCCCGAGAGCTCCATGTTCCCCTTCAGAATGGACAGAAACAGACCCATACTCAACTGTTAAAGCTCTCCCATGCACACAAAACACACACAACCTCGTCCAATACTCTTGCACACCGGCACAGAACATGTAAGAGCACACAGACCTAGGACTTAAATATTACACGTATCAGACGGGTATGCACACACACACACACACACACACACACACACACACACACACACACACACACACACACACACACACACACACACACACACACACACACACACACACACACACACACACACACACACACACACACACACACACGTCTTAAGGAGCCACGATGGTCAGTGTCATGGCGAAGTGCCACAGCCTTCCTGTCGCTGCTATGGGTTGGTGAGCTGCTGTTAATGCAACCATACAGAAATCTTGGGACCTATGGAGCATGACATCCACACACGTGCACACAAATGAGTGGGGCAAATGACAATTGCCCAATCTGCTCTGGATCAAAGACCACAAGTGCCAAACTATGTTTGTAGAATTGTGTTTTATTTTATTTCTATCTTTGCGTTTGTTTTTATACTTTTGCTGGGCGAGTTTATATACGTATTGAGCCAAGCATAGCAGGAATACTGATTGACTGATTAAGTCAATTAAGGAATGCCGTTTTTATTTGTTTAATTTGTTTGTGTGGTGAACAAATGGAGAATGTTGTCTTTGCCGCCTTTGGAAAAAAAATAAAAATATGTGTCCTCATATATTTCCAAAGTGAAATATGCCAGGATTTCCTTGCCCTGAAATACATTTACTACTACAGTTAATACTGCCTTACGGTTCTGAGCTAATGCCTGACTCTAGGACAATTCTGAGCCTCTAGTTAGAAGGTTTTCGGTTCCGAAAACTTGACTAGTTAAAGACAATATATTTCTTCTGGATTTTGTCATGGCTTCCCCTGTGAAGCTGCCAAAAATGGCAAGACTAGTGCTCCCATAACTTACTTGTTTCAGAGCAGATCAGATTTTCTGAAATCCTTGGCGACGTTGACTTCTATTTTACTTCCAGAAAACGCATTCACTCAACTCAAGGAAGGGGTCCTGTTGCATTGTTTAGTCACATGTGCCAGCATACGATGTGCTGGATTACTTCACCTTCTCCTGAAACATTTCCTAAGGGACAACAAGGAAGAAGAAGTTAACCAACCTGTGCAGGGCAATTACCTAACAAATATGCTTCAGGAAAAGCTGCGTACTTCCGATATAGGTCTGCTGAACAGGGCAACAAAGCGGCTCTGCTGCTGACTTGTTTTTTTAGATTTCGGTTGGAACCCAAGGCAGGCTATATGTCTGCTGTTCACTAGCCAGCAGTACTGAGTGGAAGATAATTGTTTCTTTTGGTACTTTCTTTGTCTTGAAATTAAAATACTTTGTTCTTTTAACAACCTTATTCTATTTGTCTATATATGTAGTCGTGTGTGAAGTGTTTCTTTATTTTTTAAGCCTTCCTTGAAGGAAGGAATCATATACTGAGAATGGGTCATTTCATATTGTTAGTTTATTCTTCCAGGCCACCCATCCTAATATCAGCCTACCGTGGTGGTACACACATGATCGGAAAACAGCCGTCCGCAGCATCAACGCCACCTAGCGGTTATGCAGAGCACATATTGCTCTAGTCTAGAAGTACATCTACCATGGTCATTTGACTCAATTCTTGTTCTCTTCATGAAACTTTGGAAAATAAAGCTGCAGTATGGTAATAGAGATGCAAATTAATGATACTGACATGAGTGAACTCATTGATAAAATCTTATGTTGACATTTGTTTATATCTCGTATGCCATAGATTAGTTTCCCATACTGCCTAAAGTGCCTGTTAAATTATTTAAATGATTAACATTTTAAGAAAACGAGCAGGAGTATGCCTACAAAACGTTATGTTAAACACAAACACTGCCAAACCTCACAAATATTCATCACACAGGTTCAGCATGGTCAGGCATTTTTAGACAGCTTTCCAAAAGTGTTAGTAATACGTAATTAGCCTTTTTTCCTTATCATCATTCCAATAAAGATATATGTGGTTATGTGTTTTTTTTATGTTGAATTACTTTCAAAGTATTTGTAATCTATAATTTAATTGTTTTTTTCAATATTCTTCAATTAAGTGCCTCAAGTAAGCTGTATCGTTTGGGCATTCTGGAGTTGTAGCTTGGCATCAGTTCCTGTGATTTGATGTTTTGCATACAAATTACTATAATCCTACGCAAACTAAACAGAATTAAGGCAGTTTCATCAGGAGGAAAATATAAGGAATGGCTTTGTCTTTTCCTCGACGGCTAGATGCATTATTTCAAACATATTCTTAATAATTTACTCTAAATAGGACAAAACCATGTATGACAAGGTCCCATCAAGGATCAAACCCATGACCCCAGGTTAACAAGACCAGTGCAGGCTGAGCTATGGAACCCATTTGTGTGCCTTCACAAATATGTCTAAATTTGATCTTTAAATATAGAGAAATATTCATATTAAGCCAAAGCAATTGTTTTCAATTCAGCCATTTGATTCCTTTCAATAAGAGACACACAGCTGGCAAAGTCAGCGTGCACAACACCACCCGGGCCAAGTAGAAACATACTTCTAACCTATGCCTCAATCTTACCATCCGTAGTACATTAAACTAACCATCACCAACCTAATACCTAACAATCTTAATAATTGAAGCTAACAGTCTCTAACCTCATACCTCAACTTAACCATCTGTA
This sequence comes from Gadus chalcogrammus, assembly GCF_026213295.1. Lineage (NCBI taxonomy): Eukaryota > Metazoa > Chordata > Actinopteri > Gadiformes > Gadidae > Gadus > Gadus chalcogrammus. Next base: position 6,799,598 of record NC_079416.1, on the reverse strand, counting down.
GTACCTGAACCTAACCTTCTCTAACCTAATACCTCAACCTATCATCTGTCATACTTAAACCTGACAATCTCTTAGCTAATGCCTCAACTTAACCATCTGTAGTACCTGAACCTAACCTTCTCTTACGCAATACCTCAACCTATCATCTGTCATACTTAAACCTGACAATCTCTTACCTAATACCTCAACTTAACCATCTTTAGTAAGCATAAAATATTTTACCCTAATACCTCAATTTATTATCTGTAAGCTAATTTCTAAACCTAAACATCTCCAACCTGATAACCAAAAGTAACAATCTGTAACCTAATGCCTAAACGTAACCACCTATAACCTAATACCTTAACCTAACCATCTGTAACTTACATCCAAAGATGTTATAGCTTTAATACATTACGTTATGTTACCATTTTCAACCTTATCCCTAAGCTTCACAATAAGAATACAACCTAATATCTAACCTAATACAAAATAGGTTTAAGCTCTGCTAATACCTTAACTTAACCATCCCCAGTTTAATATCTACATTTCCCCATCTCTAACCTAATGCGTAAACGTAACCAGCTCTAGCCTAATACATCAACTCAAACCATCCATGCTGTCCGTGTAGTCCCTCCTTACAAAAGGCCATTAATTGAATAAATAATTCATTATTCAATAGACCAGTGAGAGAAAAATTAGCAATAGTTCAAAGCTGTACATGAAGAGTGATGACATATATTTATTACAGGTAAAAATGGTTGGCTGCAACAATGTTAATTGACCATTGCCCATACATTAATTATTGTACACTGTACATTCAATGCTATTAATATAATCATGGAATGTTACATTCAAGTGACACAATGGCAATGGTTTATGGAACAAGTTATAATCTTTAATCTTTGCAGTGAAAATCCAATTCACGGCTACCTCAATTATAGAAGTAGGCCTAAAATAAAAAATAAATTGCACAGGTTTTTGTTAGAGCAACGAAATTGGAGATAAGTTGAAGGTACACTTAGACAAAGTACCATAAACTCTCCACTTCCACAACACATTCATAGTACCAGGAAGTCTACCTTATACTCTCTCACACTCCATGGTACCTAATACTCTACTACACTCCGTAGTACCTTAAACTCGTCTACACTCCATAGTACCTTAAACGCTACACTCCATAGTTCCTCAAACTCTACTATACTCCATAGTACCTAATACTCTACCTCATTCCATGGCACCTCAAACGCTACACTCCCAAAACAGATTCTTAGCCTCAACTGCACCCCATAGTACCTTCAATTCTACCCCAACAGATTCATAATACCTTATCCCCCCATACTTCATAGAACTACACGTCATGGTGTCTCAGCGTCCTCTACACCCCCGATTCGACCGAGTTCCCACACACCACCCCTGCGTCCTCGTGGTGGTCACAGTTGTGCGCCCCCAGCCCTGCGTGCTTGCAGTCCAGCAGACTGGCCTCCGTGCCGGTGCACTGCACGTCGTCCAGCAGTATGCGCAGGCTCCAGCCCTGGCCGAACTCCGAGTGCTTGGCCGCCTTCAGGGCGCCGCGGAAGCCCAGCTGTCGGCACACCACCTCGGCGTTCCAGCCCGTCCACAGGTCGTCGCACACCGTGCCCCACTCGCCGCCGGCGTAGATCTCCACGCGGCCGCGGTCGCCCAGCTCGTGCCCCTCCCCCGCCAGCCTCACCGCCCCGTCGGCCGGGGGCGGGGGAACCGCCGCCGCCCGATGCTTGGCCTTCCTGCGGCGGCCTTTCCGCTTGGTGGGCCTTGGCGGGCGGGTGGACGTGGTGGTGGCGGGGGGTGTGGTGAGCTCCGGTTGTCCCAGTTCGTCGATGAGCTCCTGGAGCCAGTCCACGGTGGGGTCGAGCTCAGCCTGGCTGTGCCCCGGGAGCTCCAGGCCAGTGAGGGCTGCAAGCCAAGGAGATAAGAAGGCGCTCCAAAGATAAGAACGGGAAGGGTTTCTTGCACTAAACAAGACTGCATTTCCCATGAGCACCAATGATTCTCCTTGCAATAAGCTACTCAGACTCTTCCATGTTTTTAAACCGAATTCTTAACCTGGTCAGTGGTCATTATGCCCTGAGGCCACAGTCATTTTAGTTAGTCATTAGTTGCACTGCAAAGTGACATCCTCGATCCTATAGCAAGGGTGGCAAACTGTCATACCCAACCGTTTCATAGAAGAAGAATTAAGTTGTTCAAATACAGCAGAAGAAGAGCTATTTCAATAAATATGAATTCTTTCTATTTAGATAGATATAATTGTTATTTTTTTCTGGAGAAAATTGATTGCAAATTAGTCATGACAATTGAGCCTGGAAAACATGAAGCTGGCCAGGAGGAATCCAGTTCTACTGCAGTCACTCTGCACCATCCAGCCATGAAGGGTGGGACGTCAAGCTGGACATCTTGCTTATACATCAATGCAGGCTATGTGGTGTCTAGTTTGGCCATGTTTAGGCAGTTTTAGAGTACCAAAGACATATTAAGAAATAAGAAAATTTTTCCATTCTATAGAAAAAAAGGTCTATGCTTCAATTACAACCCCTTGATCTGACAATATATTACAGAGAATATCAATAATATATCTTATTAATGCCATTTTGCCTATTTCAGACACAGGCTTTATTCTTCTAAATAATGACACATTTTTATTTTGTGGGTTTAACTGTGTATTTTATGCATGGGATTAATGTGTAGCTATGTAAAGCTATATATAACTATGCCAATATGGGGAGATTAAGACAAAAAAAATTTGTACTACTACAGAACACTGGGGGAAAAGCACACCACATGCTAAAATGGTTTGACTTGGGAAAGCACTCCCCCCCTCCTTAAGCTTGCCAAAGCGGTGTATTTACAAACGGTCCTCATGGTTTCCTCTTGATTTTCCGCCAGTCTTTTCTCTAAGTTCTCATGAAACGCCATGCAGTGTGTGTGTGTGTGTCTGTGTGTGTGTGTGTGTGTGTGTGCGTGTGCGTGTGCTCACCTTGTCGACAACTGCCATTATTTGATTTGAAAGTTTGTTATGAGAGAAGGCTTTGAATATTGGTATTTCAGATGTTTTGTTTAAGATGATTAAAATAAAACAATATTTCGTTATTTTTCTTGTAATGTTTAAAGATATATAAAGACATATATATAAACAATGCTAACATTTTTAATGAAAAATCTCTTTGGACATATTGGAGGGACCAAAGAGCAGCATGTTGATCATGCTGGTTCCTGACCCCTGTCCTATAAAGCTGGGTAATCACTATAAATATCGAGAACCCTACCTTGTGTTGTTCGAATGTTAGAAGAAAAATATAAACCTACTCCGTAAACTTCCAGCAAACTTTTCCGAAAATGTGTCAACGGCTGTTCGTCAACAGACTGGGCCGGCCTACCCAGCTATACACCATTCTATTTGTTGTGTAGTTAAGTAGAGCATATAACCCCCCACTGGTTGAGCGGCTGGGGATAGTCATTGGCTCCGATCGTATCATATGTGTGGACTCACTTTCCTGCGGTTGGAACTCGATAAGCTTGCTTTTGACTCGGACAGGAAGAGGGTCGTAGTGGCACTGTCCCGGGGCAGCTCGTCTGAAGAGAAACACACACAAAAACGGACAATGACCACCTTTGTTTAAAAACAGAAGAAACCTAGACGCCTAATATATTCCTACTCCATCTAGTGGATGCATAAATAAAGTCCTCCTGCTTTGACGTTTGTTTGTTTTAACCCAGGGGCATGAATAGTTAGGATTAGGGATGATGGCTGGGAAACAAATCAGGAGGCATGAACAGGGTAATGCTGTCGGCTGAAGCTTGAATTCAAAAGCTCTGCAAACAGAGAGAGTGAGAAAAGCAAAGAGAGAGAGAGAGAGAGAGAGAAAGAGAAGGAGAAAGAGAGTGAGAGAGAGAGAGCTGTCAAATTCAGTGTTGGTGAAAGATATTTATACTACCAGGGCTGCTGCATGTCTCGCTTGCCACATTTCTTGCACGTATGTTATGCACACATGCCCCACATACGGACACACAAGCTTGCACGCACACACACTGAACTCATTCCCGAAAATGTGCAATGATTCCACAATGAATTCACACCTTTAATTAATAACAAACGAGACCAAAATGTGCAAATTTAAACCTCCAGCCAAACAGACAAGCAAAACAAATCTTCTTTTCGAATGGTTGCCATGTGACTCACACGGCCAGCTTAGTTATTATTAACAGATGTGTACTCTGAAATCGTTAAGCAAAGCAGAGATGGGTTGCCGTTCTTTACACCGTGATACTAGGAGATAGGAGTGTGCCACTGAAAAAAAAGACATACCTAGAGGGATCCACAACCTTATACACAACACCGGAACGTGACGTTGCACTCGGGATTTCCGTGGACATGAAATACAGCTCGCCTGGGTAGAGAAAAAAACAAACAAGCAAACATTCATGAAAAGGATTTGACAATGGCAAAATATAACGGCAACCATAATACAACTGCAATCCTATTCATGGTTCTTCTAGTCTTATTCATTTATGAGGTTTTATGAGGTCACATCAACCTGTAAGAAAAAATTATTGGTTTCAGAATGCAGCGCTGGGGATGCAAAAACTAATAGCAAGGTAGCATGAAATTACATTACATGACTTCTACAAAGTAAGAATACAATAGTATTTTAGGGCGGGAGAAAAGATAGGATCCCTTGTGTTCCAAATAATTTAAAACGTTAAATGAAAAAGTCCCTTCCAATCACCGCTCATTCTACCCATTCTCTCCAAGTTCACTCGTTCTTTGCAGAACGACGGAGGTAAACAAACGTTGACAAGCTCTGACATTGACGTGAGAGAAGACAGAGGAAGCGATGCCAAGCGCCTTTGCCTCTTCAATAACCAGGCGGATTGAGACGGAGCGGTCGGTCTCCTACCTGCTTCGTCCTCGGCGAAGGAGATGATGTACTGGTGATAGTTGTTGATGAGTCCAGGGAAGGCGCAGGTCAGGCCCATGCCCATGCACACCTCGTGGTAGTTCCAGTGGCCCGTGTTTTGGTCCTCCTGCAGACTCATCAAGCGCCTGCAGAGGTGTACAGCACAAATGTCAGCAGAGTCATGGCAACATACCTCATGGATGCAGTGTCGGGGAAGGCTCAGATCCATTCCTGACAATGTAGAAACTTTTGAAAGGAAGAAAGTATAATCCCTAGACATTTTCACTGGCATATCAGTGGAATCTGACGGTCTGTGCTTCAGTGATAAAGTGTTATACAAGGGCAATACAGATCATAGACAGATGTTGGACATTGCTGGATCACTAGTAAGGCAAAAACAATATACTAAACAGCTGACAATGACATAAGTATTGGCAGGCGTGTTCTTTTTTTATAAATATGATTATAATACAACCCAAGAATTGAGATCGGTCCAACCATAATATTTACATATTTCTAAGTCTGTCACTGTCTCTCTATATCCCATCTAGCTTGTGGGAGCCCCGTGGGTGGGGTTGTGGATTTCCTGAAAAAGTGAATAGCTTTTCTGCAGCTCTACTTTGAATAAAGGTTTGAAGCTATTCATATCATTAAAAAAATAAAGAAAAACAAAAAGATAATTGAAACCTTACCCACTCATGAAATCCCCGAACATGTATATCCCGTTCAGGTTGGGGTGTTCACAGCCGCGGTAGACGTAGCCTCCAGTGACAGACTTGCCCATCTTGTGAGGATATGCATAAATAGGAAGAACGTCGTCTGGGGAGTCACAAGGAGGAAGTACTATTACCCTTTTTATTAAAACGTTGTTGTTGTCCTTCCTATATGCTAATGTATCTGTATTTTCTTTATTCGTTGTAAATAACGTCTAGATAAAAATATTATAGGCTTTCACACAGACTAAGTGTTTAAGTCTTAGATAAACAGATATTTGGACAGTTTGGTCAGTTTTCTCTTTCCGTTCTAGAATTTTATGAACAGGCGGCCTTAGTGGGGAAAACAAATTATAGAAACAACAACTAAACAATACATTAATAAGTGCCTTTTTGCATCTTTAGCTGCGGCCGTTTTTGTTTCCACTGCAACCCATTGTCCAATCATTGTTAATGTGTTTACATATCAAGTGAACCGTGCAGTCTTGGAGCTCGGACACCAACCTGAACCACACACTACACTATATTGTATTCAGGTTTCTAGTTTCATACCCTGAAAATAACACACAAGAGCCGACGCACAAACCTGCAAATCCTCATCGACAATAAAAATGCAATAGCGTATCGGTTACAAATCTCTGGACACACACATGAAAGATCCCACCTACATGACAGCATCGCATCGCACACCCGAAAAAAAACCGAGCGCACACGCACCTAGCGAGCTGTTGGCGCACAGCTTCTTGTCGTAGCAGGAGAAGCCCTCCCTGGCCCTCCAGCCGTAGTTGCGGCCCTTCTCGATGATGTCGACCTCCTCGAACTTGTTCTGGCCCACGTCTCCGCAGAAGATGCGTCCTTTGCCCTGCCGGGTGAGCGGGTCGCCCCGGTCCACAGAGCAGCGCCACATGTTGCGGACGCCGTACGCGTACACCTCGGGCCGGGCGTCCCGGTGCCGGGCGAAGGGGTTGTCCGGAGGGATGCGGTACAGCGGACCCCTCTCGTTGTCGTCCACGTCGATGCGGAGCACTTTGCCCAGCAGTGCTGACCTGTTGGCAGAGCAAACGATGAGAATGTGTGGATCACATGTCTTCAGACACTTTGGACACCGACTAATACATGCATAATCATTTGTAGGTTGATTAAGATTGACTGTTTTTGTTTTTCACATCTTCAATTTTAATACTCTTACTGGGTACTTTGTAATAAACTCTTAAGGTTTAGGGTTGCTTTGTCAATACAGTTCAAAGAATTTCCACCACAACATACAGAGACATATTTTTTCTATTTTTTTTGTACAATTATGCCCCCATAATTTGTGTCTGCGATTACTCATTAATTCTGATTTATGCTACCACTTTCAAAATGATTTGAATGTAACTTCATAGGGGGTGCAATTAAAAGTAACTGGTGTAGTTTCTATATCTTTTAATTGTTCTAGTGTTAACCATTAAGGAAGAAGGATGGTTCTGCTTGGGAAGACATTTTGTGATGGTTCTATCGTCGTTATAGATCTGCGATGGAGTGACTTCCTACTTGTTCTGTGAGTTGCCATATTTCCCAAAGGGGTCTCCGGCCATTCCCCCATCGCCTGTGAATATGTAGAGGTAACCGTCATCCCCAAACAGCACCTGTCCTCCATTGTGATTGGACGCGGGCTCGTCGATCTCCAACAGCACTCTGTGGACATATTTGGGGAGATGACTTAATACCAACACTGGAGAACCTAAAACTGCTATCGGCAGGTTGACTCGACCCCTGGTGTTCTGACCACACTGTGTTGGATTGAGTTCCATGTCATGCATTTGGCTCTATGACAGCCAGCAGTCAAACAAACACATGAAGACCAGACTCTACTCAGACAGAACTGAATCAAAACCAAGCGGGCAGAGGCATTACTGTTGATTGCAGCTTTAACACAATTGTATTCTGCAAGGGAAATCAGTCAGATGAAACAAACCGGGGTCCCCCAAACAAACCCCCCACACACCTCTCCGAGCCATGGTCCACCAGGTTCATGTCGTGGGACGACACGCGGAACTCACTGATGCGGACCCTCTCGTCGAAGCCCACCTCCACCGAATAGTACACATACAGCTTCCCGTTGAACCTGTACTTGGGGTGAAAGGTCAGGCCCAGGAAGCCCCGCTCGTCCCCCTCCCACGAGGACGTGAGCACGGCCTTGGTGATGTTCAGGAAGGGCACCTCCAGCCTGGAGCGGTCGGGGAGGTAAGCCCACACCAGGCCCAGCTGCTCGGCCACAAAGAAGCGGTGCGTGCCGTCGTTGGCGTGCACCATGGCCAGCGGGTTGCGCAGGCCGTTGGCCACCTCTTCCAGACACATCTGCAGGCAGCCCTCCCCGTCCGAGAGCACGCGGCCCAGGTTCTGGCTGAGCTGGGGGTTGTTCACGATGTCCGGGTAGCAGTAGTCCCCGTCGCCCAGCTGCAGGTACTGGCACAGCAGGGCCTGGTCGGCCTTTACTTTGGCCAGGTGTGGGTCGTCGGAGAGGTACTCGAGAGCGGAGCTGCACTTCTTCCAGAACTGTGCGCAGTAGTCTGGGCAGAGCCCTGGGATGGTGCGGACGGGAGTGCTGGCGTCCTCGGCATCGAAGAGGTGAGCAGCATACGGTGAACATTCCTAAAGGCCAGTTTTGGAATAGGAAGGAGAATAGCAGTATTGAAATTAATTGAAAATGTTTTTATTTCGAACAAGTAAATAAAAGAAAAGCAATAATAAAAAATAAAATAAAATGATAAAACAAGTGGACAGTTACAATAATGTAATATTTACACACAATGAAAACCACAAATGAAAATAAACTGTCTAACACTTGCTTTACCTGTTCGAAAAGGAGTGAGAAGAAGAAAACGTATTAAATCTCACCCCTTCTCCCTAATTTATTTATCCATAATGAGTTATCAGCTTCCTAATTACCATTTACGTATGTATCTAATAATATTGTCGTATTTATCTAATAATATGGTTTAGTTATCTTTTATTAATATTTAATTAAACATTCAATATTATATAAATACCACCATGTATATACAAATACATATAAACATATACACTACAGTAGGGGTGGGACATGGCATGAGAGGAATAAGGACAAGCATAAGCTTTAATGCATGGCCTCAATTATATTGAATATTCACTTGTTGTTGGTGTAGAGCTGAGAACATGCCTTCTATAACCGTGGTGTGCACAGTGGACAGGGATACGACCTTTGCCCATGCATGCCTACCTGGCACAGCAACTCCTGGACGTAGCTGGCGCAGTTAGCGTAGCCATGGTAATCAAAGTTTCCCATTATCCGGTAGAACTTGGTCAGGAGGTCTTGGTCTTTCTCATAGTTACAGCAGCCAAACTCCTTGTACGGTGAGCAAAACTGGAGCTCTTGTTGTGGTCGAAAGGGAGGTTTAAAATCCAAACATTGTGGATGCAACCTTACAGGTGTGCAGCGTAAAGTCACTAAAAATAAGATGATCAATGGGGAACCCCCTCGGATATAACCATAATACCGCCGCATTATGGTGCGGTTCTGGAGAACGCACGGAGCTGTGCCCGCCTATGTCATGGAACCGAAGTTCTCCGGAAAAAACGCTTCGTCTCTCGACTGTCCTGTGTACAAACTCAGCGTGCACTTTGCTCCTCTGGCTCCAATCATTCACTTTTGCCCCTGTGCAGTCCGCTTGACGTTCAGATCGCACTCGGGATTCATCGCGGATGTCGTCACTGTCCCCGAGTTACCCTGCTGCCATCCCTTTAGAACAGACCGTCGTGCATACCGAGCTCCGTGCAGCTTCAGCCACTGATCTCAGTTTGGGGTTTGCGTTTCTGGGTTTGTGTGCAGGGCATGAAGTCATCCTCTCTCTCTCTCTCTCTCTCTCTCTCTCTCTCTCTCTCTCTCTCTCTCTCTCTCTCTCTCTCTCTCTCTCTCTCTCTCTCTCTCTCTCTCTCTCTCTCCGCCTCGCTTTCCATGTTTAGGAGATTGATTCCAATGTGCTTCGTCTGTAGCCTACTGTTAAAATGAATGAATATACATATTATATTATTGTTGCGATTGTGATTAATGAAATTAGTAGTCTTGTAATTATTACTATTATCATTATTGTTGTTGTTGTTTTAAGGCGTTTTTGAACACCTGATTTCTTTGTTTACGTGGAAAATATTCACGTTGTGTAAATTCTACTGACGCTGTAGATCCTCTTCCCCAGCAGGGGGCGACGTCATCCAGACTATAAATGCAGCAGTCTCCATTCAACCAAGATACAAAGCTGAAGCTAAATGGATTAACCTAACGCTCGACATTTGAACGCTGTATTTTAGAAGAAGAAAAAAGAAGGAAGCTTTTTTTGATTAACCAAGTGGAAATATTTGCAGAATAATTGAAAGGGCATTTATATTATCAGGCAGGGATCAGAGGCATTACTATGGCCATTCATTACGATGGTTCATCATTAGTCCCACAAAAAAAGGAAATAAAATATGTAAAAACGGTTATCCAAGCTCACAATAGAATAGGCTATAATCAGTGTACAAATTAATAATTATGTATTTGTTTCTTTCTGGTTGAAATAAGAAAATTCTGTGTTGCGTTGTCCCCTATATTATTGTTATACGTTATGCACATGCGTTTCAGATTTTTTTGTTCTCTACTTGTTGAGTCGGATGTGGCTCACACGTCTATTCAAACTCCTGCAGGTCCTCCTGAATATGATTCAAACTCCTGCAGGTCCTCCTGAACGCATCCACACCGACCGCCCATAGGATGGTGTTCATGGGAATCCTCGCCCGTTCGACAGCCGAGCCAATCCCTGCGCTGCTGCTGACGTCACGCCCATCGCCTATGATCGAGGATCAGTGGATCGGAGTCAATCTGGGGCTGGCTGGAGAGAGAGACAGCACGGTGCAGAGGATTTGGTCAAGCTTTTTTTAGCCGGGTTCATTCGGTCTGTTTCGCATATCCATTCTGCTTCCAAGCGTTTTTTTTTTTTCGGATAAAAAAACAGACGTTTCGGATAAACGTTGCGGTCAAAGGGATCGGGTCACCGGGTGATTTCGGGTACATCCCTGGACCTGATGAATCGAGGGATTATCGGCTGCGCAGCGTGTTTCTGGGTCACCTGTTCCCGGGGATTGAGAGTCCACACCTAAGCAGGACCGAACCTGGTCCTCTATCTTTTTGGCGTTTTGAATCCCATGCTGGGAGGGTATTTATAATGGATTGGTTTTTCATCATTTCACCATCGAAGCTTGGTTAGGAAGAGGCGGCTGCTGATCGGACTTGGATATAATCGGAATCGGTGCGCAAAGGATAAATCCAACAGACGCAAATATGGCCAAACACTGTCCAGACGGAGTGGATGTGAACAAACCCTCCGACGAGGACCTCCCGAGGCTCGCGAAGGACGAGCTGGTGAGAAGGATACGGAGAGCGGAGGGCGAGAAGATGAACCTGATGGTCGAGCACGGGAATAAGATGAGAGACGTGAACCGCAGCCTACAGGTCCACCTCCACGAGATCCGGAGTCTCAAAGAGGTGAACCAGAAACTACAGGACGATAACCACGAGCTCCGGGAGCTCTGCTGCTTCTTGGACGATGACCGGCAGAAGGGCAAGAAGCTGTCCCGGGAGTGGCAGCGGTTCGGCCGCTACACGGCCAGCGTCATGTGGAAGGATTGCGGCGTTTACCAGCAGAAGCTGCAAGACCTAGAGGCCAACCAGGAGTCGCTGATGCGAGAGAACGCCGAGCTGAAGGAGATTGTGGTGATGCTGGACGAGGAGAGGAACGGAGCCGGCTCCCGGAGCTCCATCGACAGCCAGTCCAGTCTCACCAACCTCAACGGGAGTTCGGTTACGGTCCGGGACGTCGGGGACGGTAGCAGCACCTCCAGTGCAGGGAGCGCCGGGAGTCCTGACCATCACCTGCACCATCACCACCCCATGCACAGCCACAAACCGTCCGAGGGCAAGACAGCGACACTAAGGAGGTCTATGGACGACCTCTCCAGCGCTCAATTCCACAGTAGAGCCATTCCCAATGGACTGAATGGTAAGTTTTTCACAAGTTTCACGCCTTTCCGTGCAGTGCAGTGGCAATAAAATGTTACATTAACAGATGTTAATTAAAGGACACCTGTGCAGGCATGCAGTGTAAACACATGGCTGGTCCCATAACTTATTTTGCTTTATGGTCACCATCACAAACTTAAATACACAGTATCAGGACATGCTATAGAAACACACACACACACACACACACACACACACACACACACACACACACACACACACACACACACACACACACACACACACACACACACACACACACACACACACAAACATACGCACACGCAAAGACATCAAGTGGATAGCTAGAAGTGTTGAGGTGTGTGTGTGTGTGTGTGTGTGTGTGTGTGTGTGTGTGTGTGTGTGTGTGTGTGTGTGTGTGTGTGTGTGTGTGTGTGTGTGTGTGTGTGTGTGTGTGTGTGTGTGTGTGCCATCCCAGCCTGCAGGCCAGTGAGGGGAGGCCATTAGTGTTTGCTCTTTGGCATGTTGAGAATCAGGACCATGGTGTGAGCTATCTGGCTCAGAACTCGGTGCTCAAGCTGACACACACACAGGGCCTTATCATGGGGCCTTATGCACACGCTACACTTTACTGTCATTAGTTAAGAGAAAATGGCGGGACTCGTCGCACACTTTGGTCGTGTACATGCTAAGCACATGTAGAATGTAAATGTCCCTCTCACAACCCTTCAGTTCTGAATACTAATCCATCACGAAATGATCCACCCCAACTATTTTTCTCCGCTCATACTGTAGTTCTTCTCCAGTGGAACAAATCTTAAAAATATATTATAATATATGAGTATATTAATAATAAATATTATATTTGTTATAACTTTGTTATTACACACATCTTGAGCCCACCTCCGGTCAGACCACTGAGGCTAGGGGGGGAGGGGGTTGGGGGTCTACTCCTCCCTGCCGCGCGTTGGGCACAGACAGATGGCGCGGCCGGCTAATTGCCTTAGCTCTTGGCCCGGCGCAGTCAAACCTAATGAGGATTAAGCGCTGTGAGCCCCCATACCCCCCCCCCCCCCAACCCCAGGTCCACGAGTTGCAAATTATTTGGTCAGTGAGTTGAGTCTCGGTTGTGCGTTGACCTGTTTCACCTCCACCTCCGCCATTGACCAGCACCACCCGGGTCTGCTGACAGCCTCTCGAAGGTTCTAGTATGTGACTCTCTGTGTCACACCACACACCTGTGTGTGCACTCTCACTGAGCAGGTTTGGCTGTGACCAGCGAAAAATCCTGCTGACGAGAAATTTCAACCAAAACTCAACCAAATCCCGATATATTGCATGCAGGGATTCTCCAAATAACAAAAATTGCAAAACGTCCACAAAGTGACATAAAACTTGTTTGGCGAAAGTTTCAAGTCGCACATCAACAACTCGACTAAACAGGAAGGTTTTGGCGACTGTAACTACGATACCACACATTGTGTGGGGTTTCAGCTGCACAATGGAGCTGAGCTTCCTGCACCTTTTCACTTTAGCATTCCTTTAGTGTTGGTGCACTGAAAGACTCTCAGTGACAACGACACACCCACACAGAAACCAATACCCCCCGACACACACACACACACACACACACACACACACACACACACACACACACACACACACACACACACACACACACACACACACACACACACACACACACACACACACACACACACACACACACACACACACACACAATGCTTGGCAACAGTCCTCAGTGGATTCGAGGTCAGTGTACGAAATCTGCCGAGTCAGATTGCACGGTGGTCTCTCTAATGTTCTGGCTGCTGCTGCTTTGCCGGTGTTTTTTTGTGTGAATCATTGTTAAAGTGTTGGTTGACGTTTGATTGTGTTAACTTTACTGCTATTGATTTCACTTGCCCCGCTTACAAAGCAGTTTGCTGAGACTCATGTCGGCCCTGTCTGGTGTATTTTCCTGCTCTGTCTGTCCCGTAGTGGACTGTGTGCAGAAGTAGGTCTTTCCCTAACAAGCAGGCAAGTGCTTCGCTACACATTGCACCTGTCCTTGCCATCCTGCATTTACATTACAATGTTGGTTTGATATTTTTGTATCCCCTTTTATCCGAATCGTGACCCCAAGAATCGAAATATGCGAAAATAATTCAAAACACAGCAACGCGGCTGAGGAGAGGGGCAAGGTCCTGGCTTTTGGTCAGGAGCCCTGGGCTTCTACCGTTTTACTATATCGGTCCATGGGGGTCGTAGATTACTGGCGCAACCGCTGCCAGTACTTTACTTTAATTCTACAGGGCACAGTTGTACAATGTAAGTCTATCGTCATATTAGACAATCCAAAACGGTTAAATGTATCGATTTTAGGCCACCTTGATTCCCTCCACACACAGATGCAATTATGGTAACACATACTAACACATATTTTCGCCATCTGTTTCGTCAATTGCTTGCTTAGTGATTGATTAGTCATTGTGTAAACTGAAACTGGAAAAGGAACAACATATCCTAATTTCAGCACCTATGAGCAGCAAAAGATCGACATCATCACTTGATAAATGACAACCATTATGGCTCAATTACCAAAGATCAATGCATTTTCTATATTTATGTGAACCACTAATGGTGTTCTTGTAATGAACTAAGAATTTAAGCCCTAGATTCAATATATTTAAGAGCAGAGAGTCCGTTACTGGAACGTCGCCTCAAACGGAATCTGCTATTTAAAGTTCACTCTCATATAACCTGCTCCGAGCGTATCCGGTCAGCTCTAACGCTCTACTGACCTCCAGATCAGCTCCTTGATACACCTCTAACAACTCACAAACACTCTCAGGATTCACCTGTTGAGTAGCTAAAGCGCCTCTCCGTCTCGTGAGAAAAGAAACAACATAGAACAAGTCTGATAATTGTGTACTGTTTTTGCTGAAATTCTCGGAGAATCTTTCAAAACCGAAATCAACGGGCAGCCATGAGGGAGAACTGGCCAATCCGGTGTGTCTGGTCAGTCAGAGGAATGCTGTTGTTGGTGTGTCCCACTTCTCAGTTTGTTGAAGAAGGATCACCTCCCCCTACCCTATCTCGTCATCCTCTTCAATAGCAGCTCACGGTGCTGTGATCATCATCGTTATGGAGTTGCATGGTCTGCCATGTTGGGGCCAAATACACTTTTTTTTTACTGCACATAAATGACAAGAAATAAGAATCATCGCGTGCTGAATGAGCCTTCTTTTTTATTTGTATTTTACAATTAATTATGGCAAGGAAAAAATAGATTTAACTGTTGAATAAATTAATGATGAATAAACAACGAATAAATAGGCGTAACCCCCCCCCATCCGGCCCCCTCCCTTTCTTTGGGTCTTGCTGATTGAAAAAATAGATTGTCTGACTCTGAGGCCGTGGGGCCCCTCTCAGGGGGCCCATTGTTTCGCGCCAAGGTCCCTGTTGTGTCACTCAGTATCTGTGCCCTGCTTCCCAGCCCCCCCCCCCCCCCCAACAATCTCCATCCCACCCCAGGACCCCCCTCCACAAACTCTGTGTGTTATTATCAATGGGCCCTCTCTTTCTCTGCCTGCCCCTGATTTACTCCTGCTCATTCTAGTTCTGGCCCCCTATCAAACTCAGCTCCTCCCATTCACTCTCCCTTTCTCCTCTTGCACCCTGCTCCATCTCTTTGTCTTTCCCTCAATATCCAATATCATAAGCACTTATACACTATGTATATTTATAGTGTGTAACTGCTCATGCATTCTTAATCCACAACCTTTGCCACTTGGTTTTCAATCAAGTGTTATTTTTTAGTTTTGGTTTTGGTTCTTTCTGTCACGTTATTTGGGCCAACATCTTTAGTTTTTCTGTGCCCTGTATCCTCTAGGGTTCAGTGTGATAAAGAAAAGATAGCGAAAGGTTATCACCAATCCAAATGCCCCCTGCCACTTACCATAAAGCAACACACTCCCGGCTGTCGTTGATAAGAGCCTCACTGACAGCAGTGAGCATCTACAGGCACAGATGAAAAGGGACAAAACACACACACACACACGCACACACACGCAGGCATGCATGCATGCACGCACACAACACACGCACATTAAGCATGGAGAAGAAGTTGAACAGTGTTGACCCCAAGCGCTCAAGGACCAACTCTTCCACGTAACCGCCCTCCTTAACTCCTCCTGTCTTAACAAAGGAAACATATGCAGCAAAGCAAGAACAAAGGAAACAGACTTCCTTTAAAAACACACACACACACACACACGCACGCACACGCACACGCACGCACGCACACACACACACACACACACACACACACACACACACACACACACACACACACACACACACACACACACACACACACACACACACACACACACACACACACACACACACACACAGCCCTAACAAAATACAGGCTACTAGCCCAGTGAGTTTCATCACAGCTGGCTCTCAGCTGTTATCACAAATAAGTTCATGAAAGGAGGAGCTAAGTTGAATCTACCGGCCCTTATCATTATTTTCCAACATTCTTCTGCCACTTGAAGTTCCTTCCCAGCCTGGGCCACCATGGGATGTTTCTAAATGTCGCAGCTGTGTGTTTGAATTTGAATTTCACAATTTGAGCCCCTCCCTCTGTCAATGAAAGGGTGATCAGCGCTTTTGGTTTCACCTTTGTGAAGAACTAAACATACTTACTTTTGTTACATCTGCTCCATTTTGTCTGCAGTTAGTTTTTTTCACAAGGCAAACTTTGTGTTCTGTATAGTATGACTTACATTTTGATGAGGCAATGAATCAATACACAGAGTTATTACACAGTGGGCAATTGCACTGCTCTCATTTTGGGAGGATTTTGTTAACAGTTACATTTGTGTGTTAACGTGCACACACGCACGCACAAACACACACATACACACACACGCACACACACACAGAAGCTCGACCACTTTGGTCTTAGGTGCTTCCTCGTCTTAGGTGCTTCAGGGTTACCCTGCGTGCGTTCTCCCGCCCGATCACCTCGCGTGGTGAATCCCTCTTCCCTGTGATCTGTGAGCCTCACGAGGAAGTCAATATGAATCGGGCGTACGTGCGTTCCGAGGCGAGCTGACACCCTCTCGCTTGCCCGTCCCGTGTCGAGATGTAAAGTAGTTGACCGCACCGCACGCACGGCTGTGCGTGCGGTGCGGTCAACTACTTTACATCTCGACACGGGACAGGGGTGATTCAGCGGGTGAATCACCTAATGGTTCACACGTCGGCCCGTTTACGACCCGGTGCTTCGGGACCTCACTGATGAGGGATTTACAGCAGCCATTCCGTTTACAATCGCACCCGATCATCCTTTTATTTCCCTGTTTGCTTTGTCAGCGTGCGCACCGGTGATCCCAGTGAGAAGGGGGTGACTGGTGTGAAGCGGGCTGATGCTAGAGGGGGGCCGCAGGGGGGGGGTCTTGATCCCGAGAAGGAGCACCCTATAGAGACCTTTGGGTTGGACCTACTGGGCCCACCCCGAGAGCGATGGCGAGCTCAGCCTCTCGCCACGCCGCGGCAGCTCGGTGCTCGGAGCCGGACGCAGACGTGTGTACTCGGAGAACGAGTGTTTTCTTTAGTACTGATTACCTCAGCAAAAAACATTTCAGCTTCATCGAGTCATTCATGGGTTCAGTCATGGGTGTGTACATGCGGTTTTATGGATGGACGGACGGACCCAACCAAATCGGGTTTACAATACACATAGAGAGTAGAGAGCGACCAGTGATCCAAATATACTCACGTAATAAGCTGTTCAACTCTAGGCATATTGCTGCAATATCTGGAACCCCACCCTCAGAGAAACATTTGTTTATCAGTGATGAGAAGCAAAAAAACACAAAACAAACAAACCCAATCAGGGTTGTAATCTAGAGAAAAAGGGCATCGGTATTGGGACTTCATATGTGGTTCGCTCCCGGATTAGAGGCTGATCTCTGCTTACGGTATCCTATGGCACGAATGAAATCAAAGAAACGAGAAGCACTGTATTTAGAGCCTAGGTTGTACCGCACCCTAAGGGTAGTGCCTCAGTGAACCATTGTGAAGCATCAGTGGTTATTTGGCCCGACGGAAGGGGAGACCTGAAATCTGCACCTAGGGCTGAGTCCCAGGCTCCCCTAGCCAATCACCTCCCTGACCTCCACACCAGGAAGCTCAGAATCCCAGCATTCCTGGTTTTGATGTCTGCACTATCCCTGTAAAGTCAGGCTCTACCCCCTGCTGTGGCTCCTCAAGGGTCTGAGAGAGAGAGAGAGAGAGAGAGAGAGGGAGAGAGAGGGAGAGAGAGGGAGAGAGAGAGAGAGAGAGAGAGAGAGAGAGAGAGAGAGAGAGAGAGACAGAGACAGAGACAGAGACAGAGACAGAGAGAGTCGGAGAGTCTGAGAGGACTTGCAAAGAGGAGTGGGAGTTCCACACTCCAGTAGCCATGCACGGTCAGATGAGCCTGAGCCTCTGACCTTTCCACTCCCCTAAGACACACACACACACACACACACACACACACACACACACACACACACACACACACACACACACACACACACACACACACACACACACACACACACACATAATCGAACATGTCTCTACTTCCTTAGCCACACATTTTTTGGGGCGTCTCTCAGGAGAATGATGGCCGCGAACAAAGCGTCTGAATCTTCCGGAACAACCCAGGCCAAGTGGGTTTTCAACCCACTGCACCTTGCAGTACAGGGCTAGGTGTGTTTGTTGAAGGAAGAACTTCTGCCTCCTTTTAGCTGACTGTCATGTGACTGCTTGTGACTCATTTCAAATGTGAAATGCTGCCTCTTGACTTTTTCTAGACTTTCACTTCTCGTAAACGCTAGAGAAAGACCCTGGTGTTACACCTCAAGAGAAAACTCCCCGTGTTTACCCTCTGTTTGCCTCATATAATCTGTCCACAGACACTTTTGTTTTTCCTGTCCTCCCCCGTCTCTGTGTGCTGATTACACAGCGCTCTAAACGTAAGTGTTTTCCACCTACACTTGGCTAGGAACCAGCCGCTGGTAAACGCAGAAGGTTGTCCGCCAGCTGTTCTCAGAGCGGCGTTGCTGGTGTTAATTCCTTAAGGAGCCTGTAATTGTGGCTCCCTCATTCCTGGCTCGTGTAGACGGTGGCTGAATGACCGTCGAGGGACTCATGCATGATAACAGCGTTAAGGGCGGTGGGAGGGGGGCTTCCTGGAAACACTTTCTGTTGTGGTCTCTTCAGTGCTTGGCATGAGTCGCTTCTTCACGCTCCACAATGCATTCTTTCCCCACTCCGCGAGATGGAGGTGTAAATTCAAAGCCCTGGGACTCAAAGTCCCTTTATAGGATGGATGTCATCAGAGCAGAGTCTTGATAGATGATGGGGATGGTGTATGCTTTTGCAACAGGATTTCCTTTTTCATCATTTGCCCCTCAAGGCCCCAAATGTTTCTAAATCGTTTTTTTTGTGTTTTATTTGATCACAGACTGTTTGACTAACACTCACCTGTGTCAATATTCGGTGCTTCCTATTTCCTTGTTCCCTCAGTGTGTTTGTTGTTGCGCGTCAAGGAGCCAGGAAGCAGAGAGGCTTGGAGCGTCTGGGTGGTTACGGGAACAATGAGGCTCATTTGTTTACATCCAGGAAAGGCTGTTGTGTGTTTGTTGATGGAGGGTTTCGAGTCGGGCTGAGTGAGGGTTTGAATGGCCGACCCCTACCCACTGCCAACCCACACACCCCTTTCTCCTGATGTAGAATTGGTCCCCTGTGTTGAGGGAAGATAGGTCTGTCTCTTGGTATTATCTGTGTTAGGATATCTGTGTGTGTGTGTGTGTGTGTGTGTGTGAGTACCCTACTACCGCCCTGATTTTGTGTTGTTTTTATTTAACCTAATTTATTGTTGTGTATCTCTGTGTGTGTATGCCTGTCTGTGTGTGTGTGTGTTTGTCTGTGTGTGTGTGTGTGTGTGTGTGTGTCTGTGTGTGTCTGTGTGTGTCCGTGGTGGTAGTGTTCAACCTGTCGGGATGGATTTACAGCGAGCCGCGTAGAGCAGGACCTGTGTTGTTATGATAATGACCCAGCATGGGAAGGTTATTGTGTCTATGTGTGTGTGTGTGTGTGTGTGTGTGTGTGTGTGTGTGTGTGTGTGTGTGTGTGTGTGTGTGTGTGTTGGGGGGGGGGGGAGGGGGGGCATGGCTATGAATAGATTCCCACGATGGCTGTATTAAGGCCAATTCTTGCATTTGTCCGTAAACTAGCAGCAAAGTCTTTGCCGCTTTTGGGTTATTGTGATGAAAATAGAAGACAACTAAATATTTAATAGAGTTGTTAAATGGTCTAATCAACACATGGAAATAAACTCAGGCGTAAGGTCCCATACCCATTGCCATGGCCCCGAACCAACGTCTTGCTCTCTCTGTCTGCCTATGTCTCAAACACAGACACGCAAACACACACAGACACGCACACACGCACTTAAAGTGGACAGATGGCCATCTGCTGCAGGTCAGAGGGGAGTCTGCTTGTAGATTACTGCAGTGTTTTTGCCGTCTTCTGGACACTGGCTTTGATTAAACACACAGACGCAAACACAGATACTCAGCCACATACACAGATAGAGGGACACATACACACGCACACACTAGTCCTGGTATTGCATTTCATCAAACTCTCACAACTTGATCTCCGTAATAATTATGAGTAAACTGAAACAGTCAGTGAGTGCAATCATTTATTTTCTTGACTTTCCTTCTTTCGTCTTGTATGTCCTCTCTCTTTCGTAGGCTCTATGAGAGAACGCTCAGGATGATAGGCGAGTGTATGGCTAATGGTCGTGTTTCATGTGAAGTGAGCCCATGCACGATCAGCTGTTGACGTGATGAGACTGAGAGCCACAAAGCTCTGGCACTGTTGTTAAAACCCCTTCCTAAAGCACATGCTTCTCAACGGGCCAAACCACATATTACTCCTGAAAGCATGGTTATAGAAATCCCACATGTTGAGACTTTTGCATTTTATTATTTGCTATCTGCTGAAACAAAGTCGTTCAAAATAAGATTTGTTGCCATTTAGGATTCACCCCAATAATCCACAATGAAAAGATGTGTTCTTTTAAGTTATTACGGCAATATATATTAGGCACGTTGTTTTCGACTCATCATAATTCATTCATTATCATACCAAAATCTTACTTATCAGAGCTAAGATTTAAGTATTAAAAGAAAGTCAAATTATTTTTGCAACTTTGATTTGATCTTAACAATGTTCTGATAAACAATACATTCACCATCATTCTTTCTCTTATCAGGTTGAAAAGAATAATCAATAACCTATGAGAAATTACCTATCGCGTGTGTGTGTGTGTGTGTGTGTGTGTGTGTGTGTGTGTGTATGTGTGTGTGTGTGTGTGTGTGTGTGTGTGTGTGTGTGTGTGTGTGTGTGTGTGTGTGTGTGTGTGTGTGTGTGTGAGATGGGGAGGAGGTGTGGAGGATGATGCTTCTCACGGAGATTCCTTCAGCTGTGTGTATGAACAAAAAAAAAAGCTGCCTGGTCAGGAATGCCAACATTCCAGCACACACAAACACACACAATGGGGGAAGTGCACGATGCAGTGTGGGAAAAAAAAGGCGCGGCGATGAAACAATGACGGCGGCGTTGTGTGTCACACAGACACTCACGTTCCGCTCTTAAACACCGCCGCTGGACTCGTTTCAGACAGCCGCTTGGGTGTCTGTGTTGTTTCAGTGTTGCTGCAGGTGTCTTAATTTGAACATCGACGTCAGCGTGTGTGACGTAGATCCATGCATGAATGACTGGATTAATATCTTTTTATAGCCATATAAACACAGGTAGGAGCCAGTTTGAGCCCGTATGTGCCAAACGCTGTCCCTCGCAAGTGCTGCCCTCCCAATCAATGCCCTTTTTCTCTAGACTACAACCCTGATTGGGTTTGTTTGTTTTGTGTTTTTTTTGCTTATCGTCACTGACATGTCTCGCTCATACACGCCTCTTCAACAGCATCACGAGACACCATTCTTAGAAGAGGCTTGAGGCTCCTCCCACCAAACATTTTTCGTGGTCGACCGCGCTTTTGCTTTGCTTTATGGGCTCTGGTTTATGCACAGGCTACCGGCCAGCGATGACTTCTGGTTGATGACTACCAGGCACTGGTTGGCCAGTGGTTGGCCATTATTGGCCACCAACAGTCAGTAGCTGTGGTAACAATCTTTCTTCTAGTCGATGTTGAACTATGGATAGCGTGTAAAAGCCACGCCAATAGCCTCGGTAACGATTGGTTAGTAGAACAAAATGTAGTCCACGCAGTTATTTTGCTTTTGAATGGTTGTTGTGGGTTCTGGATGAAGACGCATTTTAAGCATTGCCAGATGTTTTTTTTTACACTAAATAATATTCCAGTCCTAAGGAAACAGGATGGATAAACTGGGATGGACTGGAATGAACCTACGATAGACATGATGTGCGAACGAGAAGCAGAGCTGGCTCAGGTGGCACAAAACAGCAGATTGAGGCGGCACAGTTCACAATATGAATTCCCAGATTGCAAACTGGGATGAGACCATGGACGCATCTAGAGCAAACATCGCATCAGGCTCACCGACTCAGTGACACAAGCAAGTTAATAGGTCGTTTCTATTTCTATGCTGATGTTTGTCTGTGGCTACCTTGTTAGGTTTATATGAAGAAGAACGGAGTCATATGGAGAACCGGCAATCACACAACATGGAGACATCGGACGGAACGGCTGTGGAACGGAACCCAGCTTCTACAAATTGAAAAGAGAGAGAGTCACATCATGGTCATTCAATGTCCATTCAAAATGGCAAAACGACAATGACATGAAGTGGGCCTCCCCCCAATGAACATTGCACCTGGCTTGTGGGTTAGCTGTACTGCCGTTGTGATGTTTATGGACACCTCTCTGTCTGAGGCAGACAGTAGGATGTCTTGTTGAATGCCGCACCACTGCCTTTTATGAATGGAACATAGATCTGTCACACATTCCATCTCTTGCGACACACACACACACACATACACTACACGCACGCACGCACACACGCACGCACGCACGCACGCACGCACGCACGCACGCACGCACGCACGCACGCACGCACGCACGCACGCACGCACGCACGCACACACACACACACTGTACAAACACATACACACTCACATGCACACAAATCACAAGCTCCTTTGTAAGGAGACTAATTTAACACAATGATCCAAATTATTACACATCCCCATAGTGTTGAGACAAGTTGTGTGTGTGTGTTAACTATTCTAAAGTATGTAAAATATCGGCCAGTTGCCTTGCAGACAACAGCTAGGAAACAGCTAGCATTCCAGCTAGCATTATGAACACTAATCAGCACAATTGGATTTTTGCAAACCTGCTGCAGTTAGCCTCTTGATTTAATCTGATGCAATCTCTTAATCCCCCACTACACATACGCGTGCGCGCGCACACACACACACACCCACACACACACACATACACATGCACGCACTCGCACGGACGCACACAGAGACACCAATGGACAGGCTGTCCTTTTGAGTGTGATGTCATGCAGGGTTATTTCTGGGGTTTTGAGTTTATTAGGTGGCGTTTTGCTCACTTGCTTGGTATTCAGGGCTGGTCCAATGGAGGGCGTACTCTAGTCTGTGCCATGGGAAAATTAAATGAGAGTGCCTTTTCAAAAACTCACTAAAAGACAGTCTTCCCGCACATAACTCCTTTCCTGTCTGGGGATAGAAGCTATTGTCCTGGGATACTCAACCCCCAAAGAGACCCATACGGGGGCTGCCTGTGGTGTGTGAGTGTGTGTGTCTGTGTGTGTGTGTGTGTGTGCGTTTGTGGGTATGTGTGTGTGTGTGTGTTGTATTTAGGGGGAGGGGGGGGGGGGGGTGCGGCGGGGGATATGAGGACAGAGTGGGTCAGCTCTGCCGTCACTGTCTGGTGCTTTGGCTGGAGTGGGGTCATAATGTGTGTGTGTGTGTGTGTGTGTGTGTGTGTGTGTGTGTGTGTGTGTGTGTGTGTGTGTGTGTGTGTGTGTGTGTGTGGTTGTGCATGTCCATGCACGGTGATCCGGCCATCTGCCTGACAGCATTGTCGTGCAGACAATGGGGTGTGGGGCTCATCAAAGCCTCACCATGGTGAACTGGCCAATAGGAGTGTGGCTGCATCACACACACACACGCACGCACGCACGCACGCACGCACGCACGCAC
>NC_079416.1:6718144-6768144 GCF_026213295.1 Gadus chalcogrammus | reverse complement strand
TGACATTCAAATGTACAAAGGGAAAACAGTTATTGCTTTGACCTTTACCCTGTAGTGTTTAGTTCACCATGTTGAATGGATGGATAGCCCTCCGGCACAACTTTGTCAAAATGTCCTTTTAATTTGTTGAAACGAGTTGTCCCTCAGTATTATCATGATACAACTGAAATGTGTTCAGAAGAAAAATCTGGACATTGAATTTTTATTATTGTGTCATGCATTAGCATGCCCAGCCCACAAGGGCTTAAAAGACACCATTATAAAACAACCTAGACAGACCAAAACCACTCTTTTGAAGTGAACCATCTCAGCTAACATTCCACCACATAGTACCACATTGGTACAGCTTGGGGTGGTTTTTACACACTTGCACACACACGCGCACACACACACTTGCACACACACGCGCACACACACACACACACACACACACACACACACACACACACACACACACACACACACACACACACACACACACACACACACACACACACACACACACACACACACACACCGCCCTTTCTCTTTCTCTTTCACCATGGCCCTGTCCACATCTGGCTTACACATGCACTCAATTAAAATATATTTGACTTCTGGGGAAAAAAAACATCTGTCACAGAATATAATAAACAGGTTGGTGTTTTGTAAGGTGCATCTGTGCCCCCTGAAGATATTAACGTCTCATGCGAAGAATGGTGTCTAATATGGATGTCTAACCAACTCTCTCTCTCTTTCTCTTTCTTTCTCTCTCTCTCTCTCTCTCTCTCTCTCTCTCTCTCTCTCTCTCTCTCTCTCTCTCTCTCTCTCTCTCTCTCTCTCTCTCTCTCTCTCTCTCTCTCTCTCTCTCCCCCTCCCCCCCTCTTCCAGTCTGGTCCCGGGGATACGAAAACCTTAAAGAAGGGCATGACACTCTACCACTCGGAGTCCCAGCTCTCCTCTCTTTGCCAGCTCCAGGAGAGCATGCTCAACGTACGTATGCAGGGCGGGTGGTGTGTGGGTGTGGGTGTGGGCATCTGTGATACTAATTAATGCAGGAAAAACAGGTTTGATCATATCATTATGCAAAGTATGTATAATAATACACACACACACGCACACACGCACACACACACACACGCACACGCACACGCACACACACACACACACACACACACACACACACACACACACACACACACACACGCCTGTACATCCATTACCTGACCACGAATGTTCCTCTGAATGTGTCCTCACTCTTCAAACGATGATGCTGAACACGAAGGACACAGAACAGGAAGAGAGGAAATACAAAAGATGCAATGTTTACAGAAACTATGTCATTCACAAATATGGTTGCTTACTTGCTTGTCTGTGTGTGTGTGTGTCCCGATCTTGCCATGCAAGCCATCTGTTGTATATTGCAGAGAAGAGCAAATAGTCCCTTCAATCCTAGAGTAGTTCAATACATGGAGGTAACAGGAAGGAAACCCAGGGGTGTGCATGTGTGAGCGTGTGTCAGATGAGCTCGGATGGAAACAATAAGCGCTGACCTAAATTGTTACTTGCACATATGAGAACTACCTTTGCTGTGTCCTCTCTCTATCTAACTCTACCTTGCTCTAGTCTCTCTTCTCTCTCTCTCTCTCTCTCTCTCTCTCTCTCTCTCTCTCTCTCTCTCTCTCTCTCTCTCTCTCTCTCTCTCTCTCTCTCTCTCTTTCTCCCTCCATGTGATCCTAGCATACAAAATAAAATAAGCTTATGAACCAAGGGTGGTTTGGTGTTGGCCCCGACTGCAGGATAAATGAATAATGAATAACCTAGGAAAGGGTCCTATCCCATATTTTTTCCTCGGCCTGGTTTATGCTACATTCATACCCGCGGCCGTGCATGGGAGGGGGTACACCTCCTTCCACTATGTGACTTCCAAGACGGAAACAAACATCCGCTTACGGGAAGTCAGATTTGTGGGAAACGGCGATTGTACATAGAATACCGTGGAGTGTTCTGAAGAGTTTTGTGTTTTGCCAAGAACACCTAAGTTGCTTCCATGCTGTTACACTCCTCAGAATAGGTTTTGAAAACTGCTTTTTCTTCGGCACATGTTGGGTTAATCTTTTCCTCGGAGGTGAAAGCTGTGTTATCCCGTCCAGCCACTTAACAAGTCTTAGCCGCCAAGGATTAACCATTTTACATTTTATTACCATTTCTTGTGAACCTTGTACGCTGGTTCAATGTACGCAGTGGTCCACTTATCTAGAATGTGGGTCGCCCGGTCAGAGCTCTCTGTGTCAGACGCTTACATTACTGCTGTTACAGCAAGGTTGTTATTTGTGCGCGGAGCAATTGTTAGCGCGAGTACAATATATTGCTCACTCAGCTCTCTCTTTCTTTTTACCTGCTGGCCATTCTCTACCTCTCTGACTCCCTCTATATCCTTAGACTCGACAGTTGATTCTGGTCATTTAGTGTTGTATTTATTGTTATTAAGCAACCAACCATCCCTTAAAATCCTTAATCTAAATATAATCGGGTGATTTTGGACAATAATGGTTTAAAACGTGACATGTATCAAGGGAATGCCTCCGGCGACCCGGTCTTGACTCTGGATCAGGTCTGTGTGGGTTCCCTCCCATAACCCCGTAGGAAACGTTCAGCTTTCTGCTGAAATAGTACCTTCTGTACACAGAGAATTTGTGTGCACTTTGCAGATCCTGTCTTTACCGGGTGTCACTGAGCACTGCTCTGTTCTTCAGATCCATTTAGTCAACACCTGTGCTCCCATGACAGGATACGACCGATACCGTGGGCCACGCCCCTATTCATGACACGCTATCAGAGATAACACTGTCGCCATCGGAAACAACTCGTATGTTGTTGTAGCAACGACGATGCTACACTCCGCCAGCGTTGCCAGATTGGGCCAGATATCCAACGCTGCAGCCAGTGTGTTCAGTGTCTGTGGTGACGGCTGGTTTAACCTGTGCCCCCTGATTTCTCAATGTGCAACAGGTATGCAGCCTCACCCAGCCCTAGAGTCCAATCAGTTTGACTCGGGTCAGGTGAGGCTGCTTAAACCAGCCATCAAACCGCACGCATGCAAACATGCACCCACGCACCCACGCCACAGTAGTTTTCAATGATGCATCCACAACCTATGTGTCATTGATAGAGAATCATTTCTTTCACACGAAGCATAACAAGTGTCAGGGAGGGGTAAAAACCCAGGATGGCTAATCAATAGATCAGGTTATATCACTATCATTTACCAAAATGTATCGGCAACTCTTGCATATTTGTGCAATTTGTTACCAAGAAGAGCTTATGTGTAATTTACCATGACATTGTCATGGAACAACATTGAGTGGCAGCTTGGAAATTGGAGCTTAAAGCGCCATCCACGATGACTGATCAGAAGCCCCGGGCTCAGTGTTGTCATGGTGATGAGGATTCTAATCAGTGGTCCACTCCATCCCCCTCTTCCCCCCCCCTCTTCCCCACTCCAGGGAACCCTGCGGACCCCCAGCGGTGAACCGTCACCCACGGGTGGTGGCTACCCCCCCCCGGGACAGAAGCCCGAAGCAGTGGTCCACGCCATGAAGGTAGGGGCCCACTGACACAGAGGACAGAGTGAACAGAATTCATTCATTCATCTGTCAGCGAGTTAACATGGAACTATGGCAATCACCCAGTGAATCAGAGGAGGTACAAAGAAGGGAATCCATTCATTAAAGCTTGTGTTTGTGTGTGTGTGTGTTTGTGTAGGTGTTGGAGGTGCACGATAAGCTGGACAGGCAGATACCGGAGGACTATGACGAGGACCTCAGTGAGAAGGAGAAGGCCATCGTCAGAGAAATGTGCAATGTACGTGCCGTTCGTTTACTTCCATTTTATTTGATTTTTTTTCGCTTATCTGTTCTTTCTTTCTTCTCAGCCATGGAAAGCAACACAGGATTAATTCACCCCTACGTTCCTTTTCCACTCAACTGCTTTCCTGCCTTTCAACGGCTTTTCGCCCCCTCTCTCTCTCTCTCTCTCTCTCTCTCTCTCTCTCTCTCTCTCTCTCTCTCTCTCACGCTTTCTCTCTTGCTCTCTCGCTCTCTCTCTCTCGCTCTCTCTCTCTCTCTCTCTCTCTCTCTCTCTCTCTCGCTCTCTCTCTCACGCTTTCTCTCTCTCTCTCTCTCTCTCTCTCTCTCTCTCGCTCTTGCTCTTCTACCTCCCTCCATCTCCAAACATACGCACACATCCTCTTGAATGTTGCAATTCACTTTGAAGCCTTTTATTTCCACCTATAACTCTCTCTCTCGCTCTCTCTGTCTCTCTGTCATTTTTAATTAAGAGGGCCCCTCTGTGGAATAGCAGTTTGTTCTGTTGACAAAGCACCCATTAACTGCTGAAACAATAAAGCCCTTGTTTGTCCTGTAAACCACATAGTACTCAACCACATTGTAAACTCGCAGTCTGGCTCAGTACTGCACAATAATTGCAAGGATAAAGGATGCCCCAAAATTGTGTTTTGTATGATAGAACCAGGATCAATCTTTGAAATAAAAAATAAAAAAGATTGCCACACACATTGCACAAACAACAGCACTAATGACAGCACTTTGCCAGGCCATTTCCGAGCATGGATTGTTATTCCACATTTTATTTTGTTGCATTGCATTGTGGGAATGGTACCACCGGTGAGACCAGTTCCTTGTGTCTGCTAACTAACCAGTTCTAATGGTTCATCACACACACACACACACACACACACACACACACACACACACACACACACACACACACACACACACACACACACACACACACACACACACACACACACACACACACACACACACACACACACACACACAATGGGCACTATTCATAACACACTGTGTCCTATAGGGGCATAAAGAAGCCCCTTCAGCTGTGGCAGGAATTTCATCTTCTCACACAGATCCTGCTGATGGGAATCTGAAAGGCGGCTGCGGTTCCGACCGTGTAATCCTATCCGTCTTCTGGCGGCAGGTGAATAACGCCCCTCTTTGATCCTCTCCCAGGTGGTGTGGCGAAAGCTGGGCGATGCGGCCGGATCCAAACCCTCCGTCCGACAGCAGCTCTCCGGGAACCACTACAAGGGCCCCAAGTAGTGGCTCTCAGGGGCCCATGCGGGAGGTCCCCCCTCTGTTTTCTTTTGTTTCTCTGGGGGACCTTATCTGGGAGCCAGAGACTCGTACTTTTGTACCCCCCGACGCTCACACAGACTGTGCAGGTCGAGTTGGTGTTGAAAGTGGTCCACGAGCTGTACGAGGTGAATTTAAACGGACCTATCGGCTACCCGTACCATTTCCTCTGGCCAATCAAGGGACAAGACTGGAAAGATAATGCAGAGAAATATATGATTACCCTGCAGCAAGGCTAGACCCAACTCGATGACCGTTGTTAAAGAAAATATATATTCCCCAAGGCCATATGGAAAGATATGCTTTTTTTTTTTTTATAAATCACAGAACTTGAAGCGTCTGTCAATGAAGTAACATGTCGTTTTTTTTGTCTTCTTGAGGTCCATCTTATCAGGGGTTCGGTGTTTGACTGCTGCATATAACTAACCACACCAATTCTGTAGATGTATTATAAAACATGGCCAGTCACGTGTAAAAGCAACCGCCAATCCAAAGCAAAAAAGTGGCATCCTGGATCTACACATTTCATGAAGGGAAGCCAAAACGTGACATGTGGTTACCTGATTGAAAAAAAGGATACACTGGTGTTCTCTCCTGTGAATACATGAGTTGAATGTATTCACAGGAGACCAAAGTCTCCTGTGAATACATTAAACTCAAACTTAATCGTCTTCACTTCACCTTGAGCCCTCCAATCCCGACTTACTAAATTGGGGAAACTTGACCTAAAATTGTGAGAATTCCTGCAGGAGGAGGATCCTTCCCACTGATGTCCAACTTTGTTGAACAATCTTCCGATATGACAATCTTTTCTGTTGTTATGAAATTCAGCTTCCGTGTGTGTATTCATCTAGAAGTCTGTGTTTGTGTTTCTGGTGCCGATACCCCCCCCCCCCCCCCCCCCCCCCACCCCATCGGCTGAAATAGCTAACAATTGCACCCTTTACATATAAGCTGTGATGTTTTGCCCACATCGTGACTGGTGTCATACACGTTGTCATCGATTCTCTTGATTGATGTTGTTGGAAGGCGACGCATTACTGCCTGTGAGTTCTGTGAACTACCGGGCTTATGCACGCCACACAAACACAAAAACTAAATCAGTTTGCCCATTAGCTCTGTAGTCAACTTGAAGGGTGCTGTAGGTAAGATTTAAGAAGCACATTTTTGAGTGTGATGTGTTGAAAATGGCTGCACCTGCCTCTTTATGAGGTTTACAAACGTGACACATTTTCTCTCTTCTGCCCTATCCCGCTCTCTCTTTACATCTCTTGAATTTTACCTACAGCAGCTTTCACCAAATGTGGACATTTGCTGTGGTTTCAGATTGCAATGCTCTTGTCTGCATAGCCAGACTGCTGAGAGAAGGTCTGTTTCTTGGTTTTCCATCAAAAAGCAAAGTACAGACCTTTTTACCCAATACCTCATTGCAATTTTGTTAGTGAATAAAATGAAGTATTCCCTGTGTATACTCTTATGTGTTGTAGTATACACAATGTACACTTTATAGTATGTACTGTCAGAAATATATTAGGAGTTTTAGAATTGTTGCATAAGCACTTGCTAGGGGTATTTGAAGACACTTGCTGCATTATTTTTTATTTTGTATGAGTTCCATTTGAGATACGTCATTATTTGTGCACCATGCTGTTTTTCTTTAAAGATTATCGTGACTTTATTTGCATACTCTATTCTCATTCTATGAGATAATACACGGCTTTTAGCCACTTCATGCCACAATCGTTTGGTTGTATGTCCTGAATGCAGCAGGTGGCTTTCATTTTGTAGTGACTTCTGTTATGGCAAGCCATGTATTAGCCTAATAGGCAGCTTTTACAACATGAGCAGTCATGATTTGAAGGTAAGAAAAGTCCACATGATATGACATTGTCAACTAGCCCTTGTATTTTGATTAATACAATTATATATACATATATATATGCCTATATATATATATATATATATATATGTACAAACAATATTTTTGAAGAAGTTACCTTTTAGGCTAACAACTATTCAATGTTAACTAATAACTTTTTTATTTGATGATTTCATGTTCCAAGCACAATAGTTAACATTTTTTGGACTTTTTTATTTTTCATATTCAAATACACTGCTTCTTTTGTCATTGAAAGGTGTGGATTTCAACCATATGAATGCTAATATTGTCCTTGTGACACATGGTAGGGCATAATGTAGTTATGTAAATATACCTGCTCTCCAATAACGAGGAATAGCATGCGTTTCTACATTTTCTTTTTCATAAACTATGTAGCTTTAAATTGAGGTATTTTAGAAATGTATGCAATATGAAAAAAATAACCCATTTTTAGAACACTTTGAAATAATAAAAATGAATAATTTCTATGTAAAGCTCATGCGTTGGAGTGATTTCTTGGACACATGAACGGCATGGATGTGCTCACAAAACATTCCATTTTAAATGGCAAAGTTAAATGGCCATTTGGCAGAAATCCGTGACCAAATACTCATTTATCTAAAAGGCTAGGGCGCCTTCTACTGGTGGATCTACGGAATAACGCAACCAGGTTTTATCACAAGCGTTATACAGGAAAAAGTCAATTTCGGATGCATTATGCACTAAAATACAACGCACAATGAAGCTACATTTTTGGGTGACATCCCGATTGACCCATGAGGGATTTTCCAATAGTTTCAGTTTAATTTTGTGCAGAGAGAAAAGGAAAGGTGACAATTTCTTTCGATATTGCATTTTGTTTGTTAACTTGCTACTGTACAGCAGTAAAAACAGCAAAGGAAAACAGATAACCCAGCATAATTTAAGTTAAAAAAAAGCTTTTAATGGCATAAGCATATTTGAAAGTCATACATGTAAACAATGTTCTTTTCAAAAACAATATTCTTTCAAAACCAAACCTAGTACAAATGGTACTACAGTCTCACTGGGAGGAATAAAAAAGGTGGCCCATCCTTGGCCTTACATAATTTGGCAAAGTATTTCAGTTTAAGCAAATGGTATGGCATATTTGAATTATTCTGAATAAATAACGAAAAAATATATTCTGGCGGAATGGAAAATGAATTACCTTTATTGTCTACAGTGCTTGAGCTACAACTTTAAGCCTAGTAAAAACAGTAATTCCATGTGTACTAATAAAACATTCTAAAACAAACGCCATTGTACATAATCTAGCATTCAAAACTACAATGGGGAAACACCCGCAAAAAAATAACTTATGATCGATGAATATAATGTGAAACCTGCTATGTGGTCCAAACCCAATGGCCAGGTTCTTTACCCGCACAAAGCAACACAGAACCGTAACACCAAACGATAGTCACAAACAAAAACACTTTGATCTGGATAACCCATCATGCATTGCAGCAATAATAAAAACAACATGGAAAGTTGAGGTAAAACATAAAGTGAAACACCAGCGAGAGCAATGGGGCGAGGACAATCTGGTGCCTTGAAGCTTGGCACAAAGTGTGTGTGTGTGTGTGTGTGTGTGTGTGTGTGTGTGTGTGTGTGTGTGTGTGTGTGTGTGTGTGTGTGTGTGTGTGTGTGTGTGTGTGTGTGTGTGTGTGTGTGTGTGTGTGTGTGTGTGTGTGTGTGTGTGTGTGTGTGTGTGTTCGTGTACATGTGTGTGTGTTTGTGTGTGTGTGTGCATGGTCCTGGGACAAGGGGCTCACCTCATCCAGGCGCCCCGGCTCATCCCGCCAGGGGGGGGCGGTGGCATGCCGGGGGGCATGCCTGGCGGGGGTGCGCCCCCCTGCCCGTACGCCGGGATGCCGTGGGCCATGCCCATGTGGCCGTGGGGGGGCGGGGGCATACCGTAGCCGTGGCTGTACGGCGGCGGCGGCATCTGCGGCGGTGGGTACGCGGCGTTGGGGGGGGGGCCGTGGTAGGACGCGCCGGCCTGCGAGGGGGGAGGCGGGGGTCCGGCAGAGGAGGGAGGGTAGGCGTGGCTGTGGTAGCCCAGCGGGGGTGGGGGATAGGCCTGGGAGGGGGCAGGGTAGCCTCCGCCGCCGCCGCCGCCGCCGCCGCCGCTCCCATCCGGGGTCATGAGGGACTGGAGGCTCTGGAAGCCCTCCCCCGACATGTAGGAGCTGGAGGTGGGGATGCCCATGATGTAGGCCGCCTGGGAGGCCTGGCTGGGGGGCGGGGCCGGCCGGTGGGGGAGGGGCGGGGGCTGGTGGGCGGAGCCGGGGTGGGAGGGGGGAGGGGGCTGGTGTGCCGAAGCCGAGTGGGAGGGGGGAGGGTGCTGGTGGGCGGAGCCGGGGTGGGAGGGGGGAGGGGGCTGGTGGGCGGAGCCGGGGTGGGAGGGGGGAGGGGGCTGGTGGGCGGAGCCGGGGTGGGAGGGGGGAGGGGGCTGGTGGGCGGAGCCGGGGTGGGAGGGGGGAGGGGGCTGGTGGGCGGAGCCGGGGTGGGAGGGGGGAGGGGGCTGGTGGGCGGAGCCGGGGTGGGAGGGGGGAGGGGGCTGGTGGGCGGAGCCGGGGTGGGCGGGGGGAGGGGGCGGCGGGGGCGGGGCCGACGGGGCCTTGGCGGCGTCCGGCGGTTGGGAGGGAGGGGGCTCGGGCTCCCTGGGTGGCGGGTACGAGGGGGGGGGCTTGTGTTCTGGGTGCAGGAGGGAGACAGAGGATAGTTGGTTACATATACTTATAACAATTTTCAATGCTTATTACCATATATGTTTAAAGAAAAACTCCTTCGAATCGTATTTTCTGTTCTGAATTTCATGTCATTGTGTCATTGTTCTCATTCCTCCGCAGAGAAACTGTGACAACTGTCTGCAGTCCCGAGTCCTTTAAATGAGTCCACTCTTCAACAGATGCTTCCGAGCATGCTTCGCAGGGAGGGGATTCCGATATAGGGGATATACCTTTCTCATCATCTCCTTCTCATTATTGTATGATATTCTTGTCATGTTCTCTTTAAGAATACAGAAATTGCATTGTAGCAGACAGAATAACGCTAAAACTCTCTCCTCCCAGTGGCAATATTAAAATAAAATCGAACACATACAAAAGGCTAAAGCCTTGTCATAAAGTGTATGTAGGAGTGAGTGAGTGAGTGAGTTTGTACGTTTAGCATATTCCATTATTCACACCTTGACTAGACTATGAATGTCACCTTGCTGAATGTTAATGGTCTACCCCAAGCTGTTGTGTTAGCCCTTGCCCTAGTGTTAACTCAGGGCCATTTCTCACCGGCTGGAACCTGTTGTGCAAACAGTGTCTAGACTCTGGACACTGCATCATACGACACATTCAACTAGGAAAAAGAGAAGCCCTGACGACGAGCCCATTCAGTGGCCCTCCACCCCCCTTAACTCAAGCAGTGTGATAAGAGGTAATGGCCAGACCTCGGTGAACTGTAAGTGCCACTTTGGCCGGTCGCTGAGCAACACGCATGGAAAGACAATGCAGTCCTTCCAGACGCTAGCATCATGTCGGCAGCCTCTGCGGAGGTCAACTAATCGCTGACCGTCGGTCGAGAAGGGCACGGCCCGCACGGGCGCAGTGTTTTGTCTTCAACAAGCAGACACGAGAACAAAATGAATGCAGACGGCAAACTCGTAAAACAATGTGTGTATTTTCACATGTATTGCTCTTTCCAACGTTATTTTTCAATGGATTTGCTACGGGTCCACGTACATTTTAGGTTGTGAAGCATAATACTGCCCCCTTGTGTACATATTGATTTTTACTTGAAAGTGTAAATGCAGGCAGCTCTGTGAATATCCACGTTGCGTATCCGAGACGCAACGAGGACGCTCAAATGCGCTGTACGTAGAAGTCCGGCTTTAGAGAGGTGGGTCAGCTCCTGGTCAGGACTAGGTGAGGCTACTGACCTGGGGGCGGCTGGGCAGCGGGCATCGGAGGCACGGGGGGCTCCAGTCGAGGGACCTTGGCACCAGAGAGCTCTGAGGAACCAAGACGATGAGAAAGAATCACATCATGTCAAACAGAGGTAAGAGGAAGGGCAAAGAGGGGACCGTCTGCATGAAGAGTAACATGAGGACAAGTTGTTTGTGTGTTTCATATTCCTTACCTGCAGCCTTGCTCTCTTCTTTAGGAGACGGCTAGAAAGACAAAAAAGGAAATGTGATCAGATGAAGATCAGGACGGAATAGGGTCACTTGCTTATGACCACAGGTTGAATCCATCACGTTCGACAGTGCACTGTAATGGCAGCCATACACCGCCTCATCCCGGCCCTTGCACACCGGTCATTCAGCGAATTGTCGGCCATCACGCACCTATGAAAAGCTGAAGCTCCACAGGCAGTGTTCAAACTGCACCTCCACACAAACGGTAGCGCCAAACGGTGACTATAAATCCCATGGTTGCGCGCGTTCGACTGTTCGTGTGCTTCACGGTGACTATAACGCCCGCTTAACAGTGCTGACATCAGTGTGTACCTCACACAGACACACACACACACACACACACACACACACACACACCTGGGCTCTCTTCAGTTGCCTCGGGGGGCTGGTCTGTGGCGACGGCTTCTTGGCCGGTTGGGGGGCCGGGGAGGGCGGGAGGAGGGCCGGGGGTGGAGGCAGCGCCTGGAGCTGGAGCTGCTGGGGGGGAGCGGGGCTGGATGAGGCCGCCTTCTCCAGCACCGCGGAGGCCGGGCCGCTGGCCGCCGCTGGGCCGGCACCCGGGGGCATCTGCTGCTTGCCCTGGGAGTAGAGGTCCAGGATCTGGTGGCAGATGTCTGTAGGAAGGGGCCCAGTGTAGAGAGAGAGAGAGAGAGACAGAGACAGAGACAGAGAGAGAGAGAGAGAGAGAGAGAGAGAGAGAGAGAGAGAGAGAGAGACAGAGACAGAGACAGAGACACAGAGACAGAGACAGAGACAGAGACAGAGACAGAGAGAGAGAGACAGAGAGACAGAGAGACAGAGAGACAGAGACAGAGAGACAGAGAGACAGAGACAGAGACAGAGAGACAGAGAGACAGAGAGACAGAGACAGAGACAGAGACAGAGACAGAGACAGAGACAGAGAGACAGAGAGAGAGAGAGACAGAGAGACAGAGAGAGAAGGTGAGGAGGGAGGTGTTGTAGCTATTGTAGTCCACAAAGATGGAAACCAACAGTGTAAACGCATATCTCATGGAGCAAGCAACCATAGAGGGTGGATTGCTGGAGCACCCAAAGGAATAGCGAGTTGAACAGTACCTTGGTTATGGAATGGGCCTAGCCTCTGATTAGTGGTAAGCTATCTACATAAGCCGTCCATCTTTTAATAAGACAATTATAGTTTAATAATGCAAGATGCGCAGGGGAACACTGGACTATGAGATGTGGCAGAGAGCTCAAATTAACATTTGAAGCGCTGGGTATATTATTCTTACATAATATGTACATATATATATATATATATAAATATTTCGGATATTATTCATATTATTCATACATCCGTATCGTCTCCTTCCCGGTAACAGTTGTAACCATTCATCTCATACCGTACCTTCCAGCACCTCCATAGGCACGTCCTGGACAAACTGTTCCCACCAGCGGCGGGACGACTGCTTGGCCGTCCACTCCTGGATGTCAAACTTGCAGAGGCGTCCGGCCAGGTACATGACGGCCACGGCGATGATCTCTGGCTCCCACTGCAGGGAAAGCATGGTGCACAGGCTGCAGGGGACACAGGGGGGGGGGGGGGGGGCTTCCTCATTGATGGTTGGTTGTATTGCAGATGTTCAGTCAGGCGGCCCCTTTGGGTTTAAATAAGTGAGAGGGCCAGACACACATGCACAACAGGTATAGGGATAATCGTACCTGTCGTTCACAAAGGTCCACGCCATCTGCACTAGCTTCTGTACCTTGTTCTTATCACCTGCACAAAACAAAAACATTTGCTCAATCAATTAGATAGATAGATAGATAGATAGATAGATAAATACTTTAATAATCCCAGAGGGAAATTATTTTTGTCACGAACTCCAGATATACATACACAAATAAATAAATAAATAAATATTAAGAATAAAATATAAAATATAACATATATATCCATATCCATATATATACATATACATACACACACACATATATATATATATACATATACATATACATACAACATAAATACACATACATACACAAAAGATAAAAGATACAACCTAAGAAAAACAAAATATACAAATAAAAAATTACCGAACAAACAAAAGATACATCTAATCTAGTTTTGTACCTAAAGCTATACAAGCACATTACTCTTTAAAACTACTTCATTGCTTTCCTTGTGACCCATTTCCAGATCTTATTGAGTGAATATTTTGGGAATATTTTTTATTTTAAAATGTAATAAACCACAAACAGTGTGTACCTTTGAGCTGCTTGGCGTAACGCAACAGGAACTGGTAGGGGTGCTCCACCTGCAGATCAAACTTGATGGTCTGCAGGAGGATACGCTCTAGCACCATGACCTCCTCCTGAACACAGAAGAGGTTACACCGTCATTACAGCTTTCCTTGGTTAAACTGAGATGCACCTGGCCGTATGATCAATGACGCTATGGTTTATTTTACATTACATTACGGTTGGAGTCAAATATTGTTTCAACCACCCATTCTGCTCACTCTGACCAGATCAATAACTTTTCCGGGAAAATGTATTTTAGCAGAAACACACCATAATAAACTTTCTAGTGTCTTTCTATTTCTATTTTCTATTGAAAACGCAGACCTGCATCACATAAAAAAGAAATCTGTCATAGAATGCCCATCAATGAAACCTCAGCCATATCCATGTAATTGATAGCCTTTAGGCCACCCTGATCACCAACCTTCGGATCATCCCCGAACTGAGCGAACTGGATGTCGTTGAGCAGGCTGCGGGCCGTCTTGATGATGTCTTTGCACTTTTTGGGAGTTTCCTCCACTTTCCCGGCTAAGAAGAGGCAGCATCCGCCCGTCACCTGCAGAACCAAAGCAGATCCCAAAAGCAGAGCGTCTATAGAATGGATACTAGCACCAGTTCTGATGGAAAGCTAAACTAATGAATGGATAATATAATGTAAATGGGGCGGAACTAGGAAGGTTTTTTGATCCTAATCAAACATATTTGTTTCACTGTTGTTTTTGGTCTATGATTTTTGGCTTCCCTGTAAGCTTACATGCTTAAAATAAAAAAACAAAAAGTCTAAACATTTGCATGATACAATATTTTATTGTATCAATCACAAGTGATTCAGGTAACATACTTACATATCTTGGGAACTGCTTGAATGAGTGGAACATGTAAAAGCGGTGGAAGTAAATTATGCCAGTGGCCAGTGTGTCATAGTGGCTGGTGACAGGGTGTTAAGGTAAAAATGTGCACAACGCTCGTTTACTGCAATCGGGGTATACTCAAATAGCATCATCCACGTTAGTAAGCGAGCAATGAAACAATCATACACACATTCATGTTGATTCCCAAAAGGATACAGTCCTAACCGGGTGCCCACGTCGAAGATGAACCGCGCACCTTCTCTCCGGTACCTGGCCTCTGTCGCAGGGTCGAGTCCCTCTGACTGGGACGGGGTGTGAGCCAGGTCCCGTTTGTCCCAGTACCAACATGGTTTGATGTGATCCAGACCTGCAGACTGGTTCACAGGAATGGGATTCTCTCTGATATTTTTCATGTACCGATGAGTTTAAATCCGAGCCTACACGAACGAAGTGACCAGGCTCGGACTGGTAATCTGTGATACCGGGCATTTGCCAGAAGGGCCGGTCCACATTTCGGCGTGCGAGGGCCGGCCCTCCTTCAATCATACCGGCCCCAATACTGATTATACGACCGCCTTACTTACCTGACAATACGGATAACTCAAAGAGCCCAAGAAAGAACCTAACGTCAAATTGTTGCAATGGTGCATCCAGTATATATAGCGCTTCCTTGTCATGCACATCTATGTGACGGTTGGTATATGGTATCATTTTCTATTTCTTCAAACTGTAAAATCCTGTTTCTTCAAACTGTACAATCATTGCAACAAACTAAATTAAAATAAAACTAAAATGCTTTCTTTAAACTAAACTACGATTTTCTTCTTATATTTGGCGAGTTTATGTTCGAATATTTTGCAAAAATATGTTGCGGTGCACGATGGGATTATACATCTAACAGCGAACGTTAACGGTCCATGGATGCTGCGGATGTTGCTTCGCTTATATTTTAATTTCTGTGGATGGGCTAAAAATCATGGAAAGAGTTGGCAAAAAGAAGAAAGGGGGAGCGGAGAAGATTCGGGACAAAAGGCAGAAATCTCTACAAGCTAAGGCGTCTGGATGTTTTAAAATAGATCGCTTGTTTGCTGTGGCCAGTGCTTCAACCGTTGCTGCTAGTGCCCCGACGTCCCTGCTGCTACAACCGGCGAAAACATGTATAGCCTAGTCATAGTATTTTGGTCATTGGGCTCCAGGGGCGAAATGAAAATCGCCCCAGACCTCTCCCATTGACTCCCATGTTAAATGCGTTTACTTCACAAAACAGAGCTCTCAATGCATTCTCTATGGCTTCCGGGAGGGCTCGCCCCTCCAAGTCTATTCATAAGTAAGTGGCTAACGCTGTTATTTGCGGTGCACAGTCGCCATCGACTGACCACTAGTGGTAATGAAGTGCGTGAATGGTCTCGACTTCCTATAGACAAGTTTTTGATAGACCCGTTTCCACTTTACTTCCTTAACGCAAACATAATCCATTGCTTGCTAGCAGGACTGTCCGGGTAGGCCTATGTTAAACCGTGTGGATTAATGTGGAATAATTGCAACTTGCAAGAAGCCCCGCGATCAAGACAGCGTCAAGGTAGGCCGTTTGGTTTTTAATTGTGCCCACCGCGACATGTTGACTTCGGCTCACAGGTCTTTCTTAAGTAGGTTCGCTGAAGTTGGTTCGGCTCATTTGCGCTAAAGGGGGGGGGGGGGTCGGTCGGTCGGTCGGTCCATAAGGGGCCGGTGTAGATGGAAAAATGCCAGGGCCGAAAATCGTTCCCAGTCCGACCCTGGAAGTGACTCTTCTAGCTGACCAGGAAGGCTGTTCCGCAATGATGGTGCTGATGCTGAATCAATTAAAATATAATCATAGAACCTTACCGCCAATTCATTTATTTATGAACATAGGCAAAACAAAGATGAAATGCTTAAAATGTAGTCCGCGGACTGCCCGCTAGCAATTAGCTAGATGAAAACATTCAACAAAGAACTACAAACAGTCCGCGCAGATGGATTTTGCGTTGCTGTTCCGTGCGGCGTTCGAGCCAATGATTGACATATCATTCAGCGAATCACGTCAGGAAACACATCGCCTTAAAAGGAAACATCAACGAGATAAAAGTATAGGTCCAATCCGAAAGCACTTTGGAATTGTTTTGTATTGTCGCACCTTGGCCAACTAGACATCGCATATTTGTATGTATGCCGAACAAAAATGGCTTACATTTTGCACAATTAAATAATATAAATCCAGTGTCCAGTAGCCAAACAGATTCCAGATATCCATATATATTGTTTCTCACATTTATTTCTCCTCCAATCAAAACGGACATACTTTTAAAGTAGGCGTGGTTTTTATCAAGGTAGGTTTCACGTCAGAGTCGTATGGAGTGCGAAGAAGGTTGAATTCTACTGCCACTCTCAGTTATAAAAGGTAATAATAACTTAATTACAGAAGCGTGTATTTTGGCAGTCCGTTAAAGTGTTAACATCACGTTCAATTATGCGTATGTTGCATCATTTAACTTAATTCGCAGTTTACAGTGCGATATACATATATGTAGTTGCTACTTAGCAAGCAAGTTAGCCTAATCATCCAGCCCACCAGATTACCGACATTCTGACTCGGTTCCCTTATGAAACTCAAGGGTGATCCTTTTATCATTTGCCAAATGATCTTGCTAGCATTTAGCATAGCAAGAAAATATCTAAACCTGGCGATTGGTCTGGGCTGTCGCTAGCTAGGTCGATCCCCTCACACCGTTACGTTTCCCTGCGAAAATATGAATGGTCTCGGCCCAAATGGGGCGGCATGTGTCTTGAGGAGGAAGAGTGGTTGACTGGTTACGGGTAGGTTGCTAGTTCGATCCCCGGCTCCTCCTAGCTGAGTCTCGGGGTTTCCCTGAGAAAGACACCTCACCCTAACTGCTCCTGACGAGCTGGCTGTCGCCTTGCATGGTTGACTCCGCCGTAGGTGTGGGAATGTGTGTATGAATGGGTGAATGTTAGGCAATAATTGTAAAGAGCTGTGTGTGGCCACTGTTTAGAAAAGCGCTTTATAAATGCAGTCCATTTAAAAGCCAGACTACTAGTTGGTGTAGCTGTACCGAGTCCTGGTCCTATGACATGTGTTGTTCAACAGACGTGACTGCTCCGAGAGCACCCGTCCTGGTTTGAAACAAAACAGGCTCAAGAACTCTGCAAAAAACTCTCTGGAAGTAGGAGAAGGAGCAAGTGTAACGTTACTAGGTTGGCCTTTTCCTGTTTTTGGCCGACGATTGAATGAGCTGCTTGGATCGTACTGTTTATTCTTATTTCTAAACATTCGCAATAGACGAACATACGTTCGTCAATTTACATTTATTCATATAAAGGGTACAGCAAGTTAAATAATGACTTCTGGCTAGCTGTGTATAATAACTGAGAAAGGTTTGGAATTGAATGCTGTGATTGAGAGCACACACACACACACACACACACACACACACACACACACACACACACACACACACACACACACACACACACACACACACACACACACTGTATGTAGAGATCTTTTGGTGGATGTCAAGCCTGCATGTTACTCAACAAATAAGTGCAAGACTTGATTCTTGCACTTAGTTGACTGCCAGCTGTCTAGATTGAATCTTCGCAAAATAAAGAGCGTTGAATTATCTGAGTTATGGTACAGCCTGTTGGTAGGAGCAGCTGTAAACCGCACTGACCTCCCACGCACCCCCTTTTATAGTGGCCAAGCTGTGAATCCCCAAATGCAATGCATATTTTTGCTCTCGGAAGCCAACTAAAACGGTCGCAAGTTTCACAACACCAGGCTCACCATTATTGTGCAGGACTTCCTCCACATAATACTTGGCCAGGTTTTCTTGTGTACGAAGAATCGAGCTCTGGATGCAAAGCTATTGAAGTGGGACAACCAGTCCTACCACGTGGTGAAAAATGGCCCCAAGCACATTCTTTGTAGTGTACAATCTCAGTTGTGAAAGCAACGGGAGGGCAGTCAGGCATACATCAGCACTGCATACCTGCAGTCACTCGGTCAAGGAGTACTGTGGTGTCTTGGCTGGCAGCTGCTGTGTGTGGGGTTGAGAACAAGGAGCAGCAAAAGTGAGGAAGACTCCTAGCACAAACATTGGGCCCGCTGCTAAGGCTGGTGGGGAAATTGAGTTGACCCCCTGGTCTAGGGTCCATTGGGCAATGACACCTGGGCTATTTTAGAGCCACCGTTATACCGGTGCTTGAGCCACAGGCAGGGCTCCCATTTAGTAATGGAGGGCTTAGAGCAATCTGTCACAGAGACCCATTGTTGTGGTAAAAGGTTGTTTTGTGACTGAAAGGTTGCCATTAGAACAACTGTGCTAGCTGTTACGTTTCTTTATTTTTTTTTTACTTCTGACAAAGTATTGTCCGTTTTTTTATTGACCTGAACGTCATGACAGCTATTTCTGGGGGATGGTAGGCCAGGCCTAGTCACCCAACACTAGCTACATCTGCTTTCTGCGCTGCCTTCAGGGTAACCGAGTCATAGCGAGGGCACAGGAAAATTTGATCCTGCGCTTGTTTTCCATCTACTAATGAGTTAGTAGGGCTGGATGTGGCTGGTGTACCGATTCCCTTTCAGCTTGAGAGTGTGTAGCCTAAGTGGCGAATTCAATGCATTTCTATATAGATATAGGTATTAATGCATGATTGCATGAAGGCCATCTTTGGGACTTATCAATGCATTGTACTGCCCTCTATTGGACAATTGTATAATTACAAAAAATAAATTGGTGATCTTTTGTTTGGTAAATAATGATTATGTAATATGTACCCTATTGACAAAACCAATTGCCAAAGTATGTGTTGAAAAAAACCTTGATTCTAATGTTGGTTCTTAAGTTGTTACTTCTAAAGTGGAGTGCGGCTGTTTTGAAAAATATATATATTTCTTTGATTGTCAATAAAGTGTTAAGTAATTATTTATGAAATTCATTAAAAAATTGAATTGTTCAGTCTTACGTCATTTATAAGCCTTGAGTTAATTATTAATGACATGATTAATGATAAATTACATGAACAAAACATGGATCAACATTTGGTGTTGATAATAACTGCCATGTAAAAGGGTACCTATATGCTAGCGCCCACCCAGATGTGCGATGCATAGAACAGCCTACCATCCTATCGATTGAACTATACCAACTGGTAGGCTGATCCATCATACATCTGGGTGGACACGTTCCCTTGTGAGGTCGCTAGAGGGTCGATTTTGAGATGGCTTGTAATGGCTAATCAATATCCCACCTGGTGACCAAATAGGGGCCCTTCAACAAAGCACGTTTTATTCATCTACAAATGTATATTAATGTTTTGTAAACGATCTGTTAACATTAACTAAAGGCTTATAAATGGATGTTTTGTCATTGACCTCATATATAAATGACTCATGACTTACCGTTCAACAAGTCTTATATTATTTTATTATACTATACGTGTTACCTTTCTGATCAAAGTAACATGTCGGTAATGGTGCTGTACTGGTCCCCTTCACAGCCCAGCCTCCAGACTGCATCATGGGGAAGAAGAGTCGAGTGAAAACCCAGAAGTCGGGCACTGCGGGGGCAGCCGCGGTGGCGTCGCCCAAGGAGATGATGAGCTTCGTCTCCGAGCTTCTGCAGTGTATGTCTGAGCTCGCTGTCATTTACATTTACATTTAGTGCATTAAGCAGATGCTTTTATCCAAAGCGACTTATAATAAGTACATTCGTCAGAAGAAGTTTAAACAAAAATATATCG
The DNA here is from genome assembly GCF_026213295.1 of Gadus chalcogrammus. Lineage (NCBI taxonomy): Eukaryota > Metazoa > Chordata > Actinopteri > Gadiformes > Gadidae > Gadus > Gadus chalcogrammus. The sequence goes on along the minus strand of NC_079416.1, from coordinate 6,747,993 downwards.
CTGTCGATACAGTAAGGGTGTTCACAGAACCAAGTGCAAAGGATTAACCATCGCTAGGTTAACCCATTCCCCGTATTCAACAAAGATAGCTAGGATAGGATGCTACATAACTAAGACATACTACAAGTGCGTACATTAAGTGCCAGGACCAACAACATACAATAAGTAGGAGCGGTGGGACGGCGTGGTCTGGCTGAGCTCTGAACAGGCTCTCCATCTCTGTGCCTCCCTACCGCCAATACGTTTTCAAATGCAGCCGTGTCTTCATCATGGCTTGCACGGGGAAGCCTTTGTGAGGCTTTGTATACACAATATGTTTGTCTTCTTTCACTTTATATTCTTCTAAAAGTGCATTTTGGCAGCTTAATCAGCTACTGCACTTAACACATAGGTAACAATGTCTTTAATTGCTACTTAATTTTTCTCTATGTTCTCCATGACATTAACTGTGTCTTGAAAATGAACACAAAACCTCCAACAACCACCGGATTTGTGCCAGAGGGGTGATTACCCAACACTTTAACTGGATCTATTTCTAGCACATCTCGTATGCTACAGAGCTATTACTTCCCCAGGAAGGGAAATTGCTCTTGCTGATCTTGCTTGTGTCTTCTTCGTCATGACGTGCGTTGTGCTCTCTGTGTAGTGTGTAGCAGCACAGCGCCCTCCCCAGGTAAGGAGTGGGAGGAGTATGTCCAGATCCGCTCCCTGGTGGAGAAGATCCGCAAGAAGCAGAAGGGTGAGTCTCTCTGTCTCTGTCTCTGTCTCTGTCTCTGTCTCTGTCTCTGTCTCTCTCTCTTTCTCTCTCAATGCAGGAGAGAGATATATATATTTTTGTGCTGAAAAGTGATCCAATCCTTGTGTGCGTGTCCCACCTCCAGGCGTGTCGGTGCAGTTTGACGGCAGCAGGGAGGACTTCTTCCCCGAGCTGATGGCCTGGGCCCAGGAGTGTGGGGCGTCCTGCGAGGGCTTCGAGGTGTCCAGCTTCGGGGGGGAGGGCTACGGCCTGCGGGCCACCCGCGACATCAAGGTGAGCTCGGAAACCAAAAACGATCTGTGGGATTTCTTGCCCTTCCCCCTTTCTTCCAACACAATGTTGAGCCCGCGGTATGGAGAGGGGGTCGTCTAACACCTAAGCCCTAAGCCCACCTTATTTTGTGTTTGCCCTGGGGGACTCCTACCAAGGAAACCGTGTTTGTGACCCTGGCCATGTATTATGAGCCCTGTCACGCTCACAGAATACCTGGGATTCTCATACACCGATGTGTTGGCAAGGTTTATTCCCCCCAAATTGGGTCTCTCTTGTAAGGCGTGACATGACTTAATGTCAAAACGCCTGGGAATCAAAGGAGGATTCATGTTGTGCGTTGAATCATGTGTTTCAGACGACCACGCTTCTCATGGGGACGTGCCTGACACTCTTGTTGTTGATGTTTCTGCTTATAAATTCCTGTGCAATTTTATGTGGTTCAACGTGTGTGTGTGTGTGTGTGTGTGTGTGTGTGTGTGTGTGTGTGTGTGTGTGTGTGTGTGTGTGTGTGTGTGTGTGTGTGTGTGTGTGTGTGTGTGTGTGTGTGTGTGTGTGTGTGTGTAGGCAGAAGAACTCTTCCTGTGGATCCCCAGGAAGATGCTGATGACTGTGGAATCTGCCAAGAACTCTGTTTTAGGTGAGCCCCGCGGGCCCCCATAGAGACACATGCCAGCTTACCCAGTCACAGTGGCCCGTTAAATGCGCTCATTAGATCACATTCAGGCTATTTAGGATGTTCAGTACAGTAACTTGGCAGTATTGGCAAAGTAGCAGGAGAACAATGGGCAAACAAGGCAGTTTCAGTCCAATTTCACGGTCCATTTCAAAATGTTGGGACACAACAATAGTTTGGTGGAGTTTTACCCTCATTTAATTACCCTTTAATGACTGCACCACGTAATTGCCAAAGAATCGGCTTCCTCTCTAGCACTTAAGACCTCTCTCTAACATCGGAAAGCCAAAGGAAACTAATTGTAGTTTTCCTACGATTAGTAGCTGCCAATTGTATCACTTATGTTCTGACACATTGCAATGACACCATAGAAGGGGGGGCGTAGAGGATTATTAAAAGTTATTAGGAGCCAAAGGAGGTATTTGGAGAGAAGCTTTAAGAGAAGGAATACGTTATTAATAAGTAATAAATAATATTAATAAATAATGTAATATATATCTATTATAAAACGTATTAAAATCATTTAAATAAGTGTCATATTGAGAGAAGACACTGAGGCATGCCACCTGGGTTGCTGTGGGCGAGGAAGGGAACCTGGGAGAGGTGACTCAGAATAAGAGAAACTAAATATAGCATTGATTGGATAACATTATTCCCCATGAACATATACCGGTGATGAGGGGGCGACACAGCTTATTCTTTCGCCTGGTCCCTGAAATCGTGTGGGTCAATCCGCAGCTGTTTTAATGAGACACAACGAACAAGGCCTCCTCAGAGTCCTCATCAGCACATAAACATCCCAGGTGCCGGTGTTCTGCCAATTGATGCTACTTTGGATAGCATGATTCGATGGACTCTGACAAGGGAGCATACATTGGCAGAACAATATTTACAACTACCCTATCAAAAAATGCTGCTTGTGTTTGGTAGCGTTTTTGATCTGTAGACCAATTGCCTCTATCAAACGGTGCTCCCACTACAGAATCAGAATACAGTTACTTTACACCTCTACTCACTCCATGTACACTGTCGGAATATGGGGAGAATATTATGGTCTTTATTGGCGATTTCAGTAGGTGTATTATACACCACTACCACACCACAGATCAATAGTGTGATAATGTGAATGCCATGAACCAATAGGTAGCACCATTTGATACGGGTACACCGGTCGTATCCCGGTGCTCTATCTTCATGACCTCACCCATACGATGACCACCCCCCCCCCCCCCCCCCCCATGGTGCTCCAGGCCCGCTGTACGGCCAGGACCGGATCCTGCAGGCCATGGGCAACGTGACGCTGGCCCTCCACCTGCTGTGCGAGCGGGCCAGCCCCTCGTCGCCGTGGCTCCCCTACATCAAGAGCCTGCCGACGGACTACGACACGCCGCTCTACTACGAGGAGGAGGAGGTGCGCCCCCTGCTGGGCACGCAAGCCGTGCAGGACGTGCTGAGCCAGTACAAGAACACGGCGCGCCAGTACGCCTACTTCTACAAGGTGGTGCAGGTGAGCGGCCACACACACACACACACACACGTACACACACGTACACACACGTACACACACACACACACACACACACACACACACACACACACACACACACACACACACACACACACACACACACACACACACACACACACACACACACACACACACACACACACACACACACACACACACACACACACAGTTGGAGGGTGTGTATATTGGATGAGTTTAAAAAGGTGGCATCGAGTTATTCCTGTGTGGTTTCAGAAAGGGTTCCTCTGTCTTTAGCTGGGGAGACTTGCAGACGTGTTTTATATTGCAATGTGTTTCACAATTTATCATCCCTGCCAGAATAGTCTGAACATATCTGAAGGATTTGACCATTTTCTTTGCATTCACACTGTTTCAAAGTCAGTGCATATATTGTGACCAGCCCAAAACATTTCCCTACATACCCACATTGCTTCGGTTACCTTTTACATACATCTTACTGTCATGTCGCAAATAGAGGCCATTCATATCGTGATATATCCTTTATAAATCAATATATTGGCCACTCCCTGCTCCCGGAGGAAAGGAGCAGTGTTTCATGGGAGGGCGTTATTAGATAAACCCAGCTTGGATAAGTACTGTTCACAGTCCTGTGTGTTTCTGTTTTTGTCCCCCCCTCATTTATCTCTGACCACCACCACACACTTCACCCGTTCCCCTCGTCCTTCCCCCCATCCCTGTTGGTGTGCCATTGTGACCTGGGAATCCAGTTAGGACATTTGCAGCGATATTGAGCAAGCGAGCGAGCAACGGCACACTGGCCTTTTCTGAACTCAATTTCACAGATCAGCCACGGGGAAGTGCTGGGGTTGTGAGGTTTTGCCTCCTGCTGTGATCGTGTGTTACGGCCACCGGGGGGCGCAGTTGCACCTGCTTGGTGGTTGGGAGCTTGGTGGCCGGGACTCTGGTAGGATCTGGATGTAAATGGCACAGGGTTGATCAGAGCGCAGTGGATAATGCAGTAACGGCGATGTCCGATGCCCTTCGGTGCTTCCATTAACTGCTCCGAGGTTATGCTGGGTTATAAAGAGTTTAAACCACACACAGGAGTTTTGGGTTTTGTGTTCAGGAACCAGTTGGGTTGTGTTCTTCATGTGGCTACGTTCACACAAGCTAATGGTTGGGTTGAAGAGTTCAACCATTTTGTATCAAACTGTTTGATAAAGATACTTGTTAATTACAGTTGATGTAAATCAGGGGCCGCTAATAATTGGGGATGATGACATGGAAGTGTTTAGTACGGAAAAAATGTTTGGAGAATAAAGTTTTGTATTATGACTATATTTAACAAGGGCCAGTACCACTCCTGTAAAATTAGTAGTTGCAATGCAAAATAGTTTTAGTCTGAAGAGGGGGAGGGGAGGGAAAAAGCGGCATTTGGGTAGTAGGGATAGTTTGGAGAGGCAGTGTGATAACGGTCTATGATGAAATATTTGCCAACCCTAGCCAGGCGGCAGATAGTGGTATGCTAATCTCAGAATATGCTAATCATCCCTTCCTAACTGAAACATTATATGACACACACACACACACACACACACACACACACACACACACACACACACACACACACACACACACACACACACACACACACACACACACACACACACACACTGAACCCTGTGAAAAACATTGTCTTATAAATTATTGTGTGCTAATTAAATAAAACAAGGCCCCGATTTTATACATCCGAATGTGTTCTCAATTTCTTTTGTTAGTTTACATTCTCTCTAGAATTGGTTAGCTTATATCCAGTGATATGATACATTTCTATCCGAGTATCTATAAGTCACATCATCATCATATTCATATTCAACCGCTCTTAGTGAGAATCCACTAGATGGGAGTGTTGTATTCTTTGAATCTATGCTGGGGATATTCTGAGGAGGGCCACAGAGAGGGCTTCCTTTACAGGTCAGATGGCTTTGGTTGGACCTCGGTCCAGTGTCCAGAGGGGTTTCAGTAGAGCTATAATATGTATGCAGTCATCACATTGATAAAGTGAATACTCCCGCAGTTCTCCACCTGGCCATGAGAAACCAACATACCGCAACATAGTGTTAGAAAACAACCGTCCGAGAAAAACGAAGTCTGATGCCGGATCTTTTATTTTTCCATTTAACTTTCTCCATACTTTTCAAAGAGCTTCGACAAAGCAATACAACACAAGGGGCCTATCTGATGTTCTCTGCAGAAAGGTAAAAACCAGGGGCCTAACAGGGTGCGCTTGAAGCGGCCTCGTAATGGAAGAGGGCTGGTGTGCAGATAAGACATTCTCATGACCAGTGGCACAGAGTTGAATGGCAAAGGTTGACATGTGAGATTACTCTCTCTCCCTCTTGCTCTCTTTTTCGGTCATTCCTCTAACTTCGTCCATCTCTGTTCTCCGTCTTTCATTCCTTCTCTCTGTTCTCTCTTGCTCACTCTCTGTCATCACTCTTTCTCTCTCTCTCTCTGTACGCTCTTTACTCTCTCGCTCTGTTGTCTCTCTCTCTGTCCAATTTTTCTCTCTCGCTGTGTGTGTGTGTGTGTGTGTGTGTGTGTGTGTGTGTGTGTGTGTGTGTGTGTGTGTGTGTGTGTGTGTGTGTGTGTGTGTGTGTGTGTGTGTGTGTGTGTGTGTGTGTGTGTGTGTGTGTGTTGCGCTTGGCTTGAGGCGGGGGACTCTGCAAAGAGGGCACGTTGAGGTGTGTGTGTATACACGCTTGCCCGTGTGTGTGTGTGTGTGCGCGTATGTGTCACGGTCCTGTCCCCTCATCTTTGATACATCTCTTTTTCATTGCAGCCCTCTCCCTCCCCCATCCAACATGCATCCACTCTCACCCCTCCTTCCCCTGTAATCCCTCACTCTGTCCTTCCCTTTGTTGCCCCTCTGTCTTTCTCCTCTCACCTCTTCCCCTCCTCTGTGCCATCTCACTCCTCCCCATCCTCCCCTACCACCTTTTTTCTCTTCTCTGTCCTATCCTCCCAAGTCGTTTTTTTGCATTGTGTCTGTGTAATGACTACTGTCAATGTCAGCTCTCTCTCTCTCTCTCTCTCTCTCTCTCTCTCTCTCTCTCTCTCTCTCTCTCTCTCTCTCTCTCTCTCTCTCTCTCTCGCCTCTCTCTCTCTCTCTCTCTCCTCTCTCTCTCTCTCTCTCTCTCTCTCTCTCTCTCTCTCTCTCTCTCTCTCTCTCTCTCTTTCTGGGTTGCTCTCTCTCTCTCTCTCTCTTTCTGGGTTGCTCTCTCTCTCTCTCTCTCTCTTTCTGGGTTGCTCTCTCTCTCTCTCTCTCTTTCTGGGTTGCTCTCTGTCTCTCTCTCCCTCTCTCTGGGTTGCTCTCTGTCTCTCTCTCCCTCTCTCTGGGTTGCTCTCTGTCTCCCCCTTCCTCCCTTTCTGCTCCGTCTCCGAGGCAGCCGCAGATGACCGGGCCGGAAAATTAGCTTGTCGCATCGGCTTTGAATTCAATTGACCTGATTGTACCTTCCCAGCAACACCGCAGACCGGGGAGACGGACCTGACGGAGAGAGAGTGGGGAGAGAGAGGGGGGGAGAAGATGGGACACTCGCGCTCCCCTATCCCCCCAACCTCCATTCTTTCTCTCTCATTCTCTCTCTTCATGACTTAAATCTCTATCCAGCACTGTGCTTTTGTGTTTGATGTAGGCGCAAGCACAAAAGTGTGTGTGTGTGTGTGTGTGTGTGTGTGTGTGTGTGCGTGTGCCTGTGTGTTTCTACGCGTGCAGGGTTTTTGCTGATGTGTGTAGCAGACACAGAGGTTAGAAGGACTCTTGCACACAGGAAATATAGCTCCTGTGTATGTGGGCTGTTTTCTGACAATTTCATGCCCACCTTCTCTCTGTGTGTAAAAATCTGCAAAGTCCTATTACTCTGTCCCTTAGAATTCATATGTGTGCTGTGTGCACACCCAGGTGCCTCTTTATAAGGTGACCCTATATGCAGCAAATGCAAAGCACCTCTGAAATGAGGTGCGTGCATGTGATGAGAAATGGTCTGAAGTCCCATAGGTGTCACTTTCCCTCCCTCGCTCTCCCTCCCACTGCCTCTTCAACATGTCATTCTCCTCACCGAAAATATCAGCCACCGCTTCACAACTGGAATCTCCCGGTTATTAGGACTCTTGACAAAGTTCCATTTTCTAGCAAAATAAGTACCGACTTCTTTCGTTGAATTCGTTTTTTATGTAGTTGATAAGCCATGCCTGTGCTGTGCTGACATTGCATTATTTCATTAGGCATTCTTTCTGATCAGATTTGATGCCAGTGCCATGAAATGCATCTCCCATTTTTCTGACAAGAGAACGTCTATGCAAATTGTCTGTTGTCTGACATCAAGTGTTTTGGAAGGTGGACGACTGGAAGCACATCCAACTAACTATTAACTATCTAATTACTTACATCACTGCATGAGGTCTATAGGATTTTGTTTAGTCTGTTACCCCCCCAAGACTCTAAACTTTGCTGTGACCATCTACTTCTCTCGCTCTCTCTAGCTCTCTTTCTCAGTTCCCCTTTATAATACCCTTTATCCATATCTCTGTCCCCCTCCAACCGTGTGTTATCACTCACACACACACAGGGGCACACACACAACCACACCTCTCTTGATGAATTAGCATCTCAAGACAAGGGTCATCCATCATGTGCCACTGTGGATCCCGTGCACCCACAGGAACGTGTGCATGTGTGTGAGGGAGGGAGTGAGAGTTAGGTTAATACATCGCCCGTCCATCTCCACCGAACACTTTTCCCCACTCGTAAATGTGTACCTGTGTATGTCCTGTTGTCACGGCTACCACAGAGGAGGTTAACTTTCCTCCACTGCAAACTTTCTGCCTTAAGAACGGTCAGTGGTCGATTCCTGCAGTGCTTTCCATCTGCCTGACCACTTTGAAAACAATCAGACGAAAAAAGGGTTGTTTGTCATTCGAGACAAAGTCATTTCCCGACCATAATGGCGAAACATCCGCTTATCATGATCCCGGCTTTTGAAGACTTCTTCCTACATTCGGATGAAGAAGAACAACATTAATTTGTCACTGCAGAAACACTGCACAACTATGTGCCTCAGGAGGCAGAGCGGGTTGGCTGGTAACCGGAAGGTTGCTAGTTCGATCCGTCTTCTCCTATCGACTGTCGAGGTGTCCCTGAGCAAGGCATCTCACCCTACCTTGCCCACCGTGCGAGCCGGCTGTCCTCATGCATGGTAGACTCCGCCATCGTTGTGTGAATGTGTGTATGAATGAGTGAATGTTAAGCAGTATTGTAAAGCACATTGAGTGGCCACTGGTTAGAAAAGCGCTGTATAAATGGAGTCCATTTCCCATTTCCCATTTGACCCATCAGTAGCAGCATCACCAGGGCCGATGGGCAGCCACAGTAGAGCCCGCGGGCCGACCCCCAGGTCTCCTGTCGGTGGCTCGGTCGAGGGTACGGGCGGAGTATATTCACCTCACATGTATGTCTCTTCGGGAGAAGCCGAGATTACGTCCATGGTAGCGAGAGGCCATTCTTTACCGGCGGAGCCCGGGTCGATGGGATTGGTTTTGAATGAGTGTTCACACATCCTTTTAAGGACGCACCGGACGACACACACAGGGGCAGGGCTCCCGGGTCAGATAAGAGCAGACCTAACAGTGGAAGCCCCCCCCCCCCCCCTCTCCCTCCTCACTAGATTAGCTGCCTGGGCCTCGCTGGCCCCGCCCCCCTGCCGTTCTCGACATGGTGTTTTTATGTCAGGAGAGGCGCGGGGTCGCTGAGCCGCTCCGCCGGAACCTGCTTATCTTTTAATGGCTGTCGGCACCGGGAGGAGGAGGAGGAGGAGGTGGAGGAGGCTTAGCTTACACCCTCTTCCTCCTCAAGTCACCCCGCCCTCCCCCCCACCCTCCCTCCCTTCTCAGGCCTAGAGTAGAGAGCGCCGTCAGGTTGGCAATTTCTTCCTCCGGTTTAATCCCTTCCAGCCTCACTTCCTAATTTTGGGAAAAACACGCACACACAGACGCACACGGACACACACACACACGTCTGATCTCGGGGTCTCCACGCTCCATCTCGTGTCCCCATCTCGTTCGGTTACAGTCGGTCAATCCCTGTCTTGAAGGAAGGTGTGCATTCTAGCCCAGGACTGAGTGCCAGGGTAATTGTTTTCCCTGTGTGTGTTTGTGTGAGTGTGTGTGTGTGTGTGTGTGTTACTTTTGACTGGTCAGTTTGTGTACCGTTGTGTAGGTGCATCCGAGCTCTATCCCGTTTCACTTACCTGTATGTACGAATCAACGTCACTGCACTCACCAGATGCTCACTCGTGCGTTCACACACACACGCACATGCACACGCACGCGCACACATCGTCTGCCATTGGGGGGATATATGATGTGACCAGTGTACCTCACCTTTGCCACATTAGTGTGTGTGTCCTATCATATCAGTGTTCCTGAATCTTTTTGGCGCCAGTGAAATGTGTTGCCGAGTGACATGGCCGTTGAACTTTATTAAATGATTGGGATAACGAGGGTAACCTCTATTTTAAGATGAGGAAAACCTTTAAACAGTGGTTGTGTCTTTTAGTTTGCTTGTCTTGAAGGTGGGTGGTTTTTAACCTGTGGTACTATGGAGGATATGCTTGACCCTATTTTTGGTCTGGTCTGGGATATTATTAAATTCATCTTGTGCTGTATCATCACGTTTTCTATGGGGGTACCTGGGAGCGAATGAAATGAGCAAGCCCGAATCAGTGCTTCAACGTTAAATATGATATTCTTTTTTGGTGGTTGCAATGATTACTAAGAAAATAAGGGTTGCAAAATTTCAGCTTTTCTTTTTGTAAAAAAATGCATTTGGGTGTTTGTGTTTGAGTAAAATTGTTGACCAATTCATGTATTGGTATGAAATAAAGTCTATCGTATAGTATGGACGGATGGTTGACCCAAATAAATGCTATAGTGGGGATGCGGCACCATATAACATTATAAGATAGGACTGTCTTTTTAGGAGCACACGAGGAATGCACTGTGAAGACAGACAGATCGTTAGAAAAGAGAAACAAAACAATAATTGGAGTTGATTACCTTATTAGCAGCCTGTTATTAGTAGGTAGAGCTTTTGAATACAGGAGGAGGAGGAGCGCGGAAAATCAGTTTGCGAGGAAAGAGATGTTGAGGCGCTGGTGGTAAAAATTGACCCCTATGCGATAAAAACCTTTCACAACTTATCTAAAGTGAGTGATTCTGTTCAGATGAACGAACACAGATCAATGGTATGCGTGACGAAGGACATGCCGATGCTGCCACAAGGCGGCTGATAAAAGGGGTGCCACCAAATGAGAAAGTTAGTGGTGCCGGTGCCAGCAGCAGAGACTGTCAGACTGGAGCACTGCGTCAGCATTTGGTCTGAGTCTATGTGTATGTATGGTGATGGATGCAGTGTTTTTTGGATGGCTCTTTCTTTGTGCCAGTTTCCCCCTATCTCCCCCCCAACACACACACACACACACACACACACACACACACACACACACACACACGCTTAGTAGTTCCTAATTGGTACTTCCTCTCGGTTGACTAAACTCCCTCTCTGCCACCTCATCCCACTCTTCTCCTTTTGTACCAGTCTCTCTCTCTCTCTCTACCCTGCTCTTTATATATCTCCCCCTTCTCTCTCTCTCGCTCTCGCTCTCTCCCCCCCTGCTATATACATCCGGGCTGGTTTGCAAATCAGCCCCTCAGAGGTGGCAGGCAGTGGAACCGGACACACACACACACACACACACACACACACACACACACACACACACACACACACACACACACACACACACACACACACACACACACACACACACACACACACACACACACACACACACACACACACACACACAGGTTGCGTCGGGTCCAAATTGATGAGGCAGATTTATGACGGCTGCTGGGCACAACAAATTAAGTTGACAGTGATGTATGGGGGGCCGGTGTCACCCTGATCTCCCACAGCCCCCCCCCCCTCCTCCCCTTCCCCGCCACTGACGGACCAATGCTCATGCGCACACACACACACACACACACACAGACACTCCATGCTGGCCCCCTACTCCCACACCTTCTTGTTAGGCATCCCACCAGGCGAACCCTCCACCCCCCCCCCCCCCTCCATCCCCCCCCCCCTCCATCCCCCCCCCCCCTCCACCTCCTACTGCAGCATAATGAAATTCATTCTGATTTGTGTGCGTGTTTTTTTCCTTTTCTCTCTCTCTCTCTCTCCCCCCCCCCCCATCTCTTCACTGTCCGTTCCCCCCAGACTCATCCGACCGCCAGCAAACTGCCCTTGAAAGACAGCTTCACGTTCGACGACTACAGGTCAGTGTGTGTGTGTGTGTGTGTGTGTGTGTGTGTCTGAGCCTGGCTGTACCACTTTTCGGGGGTTTGTTAAACAGTGGTATGTTAAACAGTTGCAGTGCATGGGAATGTGTCCGCTCGCCCAAACACCACGGCCCTACCCCGGCGCCCCCCCCCCCCCCCCCCCCCCCCCCCCCCGCCTGCTCTCACCACCGGCGCGACTGAAATGGCTTGTGTTTGTTCTTCTTGTTCTACTCATTAACAGCCAAATTATCTTTAAGGGAATTATTTATCACAGTGGCCTCCTTCACCACGCACACGCGCACGCACGCACACACACACACACGTTCATTAGCAGCTCAACTGACGCAAGTCACTGCTTCCACCGGGCAACGCCCAGGAGATCCTCTAGGGGGTCCACACACACACACACACACACACACACACACAACCCCCTGGTGCTAGGTCAGACACAGTTCTGTCCATACAGTGGGTAAGCGTTGTTATTTTGTAGCCGGGTTCAATATTGCAGTATTGATTCACTAGTTACACAGGATCACAGTTGCAGAGTCGGCTGTGTTGATTCCTGATCTTAATGCACATTCATTGTAAACTTACACGCTTGGTTTATGTTGTACGTTCTGGCACTTAAGAATAGTACTTAGTTTAGCATCTTAACCTTGTTAGCGTTGTTGTGTACAGGGAATGGGTTATCCTAACAATTGTTACTGCTTGGCACTTGTTTCTATGAACATCCTTACTTTACTGACAGCGATAAATTGTTTCTTTCTTCTGACAAATGTACTTATTGTAAGTCGCATTGGATAAAAGCGTCTGCTGAATGCCCTAAATCTAAATAGTCTTAATCACTCGTCTTAATCACTCGACTTTCTCTCTCGACTCTCTCTCTCTCTCTCTCTCTCTCTCTCTCTCTCTCTCTCTCTCTCGCTCTCTCTCTGTCTCTGTCTCTGTCTGTCTCTCTCTCTGTCTCTCTGTCTCTTTCTCTCTCTCTCTCTCTCTCTCTCTCTCTCTCTCTCTCTCTCTCTCGGTCTCTGTCTCTGTCTCTGTCTCTGTCTCTCTCTCTCTCTCTCTCTCTCTGTCTCTGTCTGTCTCTCTCTCTGTCTCTCTGTCTCTCTGTCTCTCTCTCTCTCTCCCCTCTCTCTCTCTCTCTCTCTCTGTCTCTCTCTCTCTCTCTCTCTCTCTGTCTCTCTCTCTCTCTCTCTCTGTCTCTCTCTCTCTCTCTCCCTCTCCCTCTCCCTCTCCCTCTCCCTCTCTCTCTCTCTCTCTGTCTCGCTCTCGCTCTCGCTCTCTCTCTCTCTCTCCAGGTGGGCCGTTTCTTCCGTGATGACCCGTCAGAACCAGATCCCCACCGAGGACGGCAGCCGGGTCACCCTGGCCCTCATCCCGCTCTGGGACATGTGCAACCACACCAACGGGCTGGTGCGTGGAACACACTCCCTCACACTCTCTCACACTCTCTCTCACACACACACACACGCTCGCACTCGCACTCACACACACATTGGGAACTTTACTATTTTCTATGCCCCTCAGATCACAACCGGATACAACTTGGAGGATGACCGCTGTGAATGTGTGGCCCTGCAGGATTACAAGGAGAATGAACAGGTACAGGTGCTGTGTGTGTGGGGGGGGGGGGGGGGAGCTTGGTGGTGTTCAGTCGAATGATTGACATGACCATAAATGAATGTTAAAAACCAGAGAGCTCTGTGGATGCACAAGCCAGTTTTCCCTTTCTAATTTTATACATACATTGTGTTTGTACAAACGGGCTGTGTTAGAATTGCAGTGCAAAACCCTGTTTCACACTTTTCTGCGACCTCTCACCTTGTGCCGTTCAACATCCTGTTCATGCGTCAGAGTGGCCCAGCGCTGGCTCTATATACACTCCCATCCATGCACAATGACACCAGGGGGAATCACAGTAAACATCCGTCCCCCTGACAAAGTTGTTTCCTATATACCACAGTCTTTATCTCTCCCCTTGCATGCCCCCCCCCCCCCCCCCCCCCCCACACGGGCGTCCCCAACACCCGCTCACTCAGTCACAGCCAACCCGCCCCTCTTTCCCCAGCGTCGTCGTCGCTATCTGAGAAACGCCGCGGATGTAACGCCACTGATCTGTACGTGAGCGGGATGACAACCCCGGGCGCCTCCCTCGGTAGACGTAGGCCGACGTGTGTGTGTGTGTGTGTGTGTGTGTGTGTGTGCGCGTGTGTGCGTGCGGTTAACCCACCGACTGATGCAACCCGTAGACATCAAGGGAGACAAGACTGTCATAACGCTGGACTTCTCAGCCGCACACGGGCTATAACTCAGATCCCTACGCTGATAAGCGGCTTCTAACCGGCTACTGCGCGCTCCCTTATCGTACGTTAGTCATCACCCCCCCCCCCCCCCCCCCCTTTTCTCCACCAACCCCTCTGGGCAGATCTACATCTTCTACGGCACGAGGTCCAACGCCGAGTTCGTGGTGCACAGCGGCTTCTTCTTCCAGGACAACGCGCACGACCGGGTGAAGATCAAGCTGGGCGTGAGCAAGAGCGAGCGGCTGTACGCCATGAAGGCCGAGGTGCTGGCGCGCGCCGGCATCGCAGCGTGAGTCGGCCTTTCATCACACTGTGGGTTGTTTTTCTCAAACAGCAACCGGAGGTAGCCTCAGAGCTGCGCCCCGAGACCGTCCCGCGACCCAGAGGGTCTTTGACCCAACAGTGATCCCATAACCCATTTCGTTCAGCTACACTGGCCTAATCTGGAGACATAAGAGGCAGAGCAATACTTAAATCCTTCTCTAACTTCATTGCAAACAAGTGACCGCCGTTGTATGTGCTGTACGTGTTGCCTGTGTGGACCTGCTTTTAGATAGATCAAAATGTGCCTGAACAGAGACGATGTAACGATTGTATTCACGGCCAGCCTAAGATGTGAGGTGAGCCCAGAGCCCCATTATGGGCTGGAGGAGAGGATCAGGCACACAAACTTCACTTTTTCTTCTGCCTTTTGGCTTTCGCTTCATTGCCACTGTAAATATTAAAACAATTAGGTCCCCCCTTGGGTATAATTGAAACATAATATAAACGTTGCAGCAGACCCCCCCCCCATCCCCCCTATATCCCTTCCCCCTTGCCCTACTCTTTTCCTCCGCCCCACCAAGTATCAATTTACCATCCACTCCCCTAACGCTTTCATCACCGAGCTGCTTAATCATTTTATCATTACCACCCCTCCGCTCACCCCCTAGAATTATGCAGCCCGTCCCTCCCCAGCATTTTTAATCTGCGCCTTTTTAATCTCTTATTGATGATGGGCTAAATCTCGACAGTGGAAATTAAATGGAACAATCCCCGTAGTTGGCGGGCGGCTCCATTAAACTGACAGATATGGTGATGTATCGTTCCTGTTGTCAGAGCTCTTTTTATTTATTTTTTTACCAATGGGAGAATGGGAGGCTGCTTCGTTGTCAGTCTTCTGGGGCGAGGAGGGACTCCTCTTGGATGCGTTTAAAATGCACTCCTCGCCCCTTTTTAAATGCTCGATGCACAGGACTCGGACCCAGACACAAACACATCTTTGCGCTCCCTTCTTGCCGTTCTGAGCCAAGGCGTGGAGGGTGAACGTAACGGTGAATGCCTCCACCCCTCCACAATGTGTTTTAATTGGAATCCGACAATTTTCTTGTATACTTTTTTGATTCTGTTAGAGTATTGTCTGCTGGATTCTCCTGCCACAATCAACACAGAAGGCTAATTTAATAACGTTGGACAAGGCAGCCAGTGTAACGTATTTTACTGTTTCCTGTGGTTTCTGGGATGTGCTGGGGTCTTGGGAGGGGGGGGGGTAATGATGTTGACCCTGTCCTACAGATTGCCACATAGATCAATTTGCTGAAGTACAAAGGCAATATTGCCCCCTCCAGTAAAATGGTCTGGGCCCATGGCAATATGAGGAAACACAACTTTGTTTCTGGAAAGTGATTCCAGGGGCTCTTGGACCAGTCTTTATGGTTTACCCAAATATGTATGTCCCAAGTAGTGCATACTTTATGCATGTGCATGTGTATTCAAACCTATCCTTGGGATTGTCATTGTCAGTGTCATTGGGATTATGTATTAAATGAATCCTATGTCGAGGGCATGTTCTAAGCCAGTAACATGGGTTAGGAGGCTGGGGTCTAGTGTTGAAACGCTTGGTCAACTATCAATTAGTCCGCTTGACTTCCCCACTTTAACTTCAGAAAGGCACATGTTACTGTGCTCTTGGTAAGCACAGTGCATTGAACAACATGTGGTCGCAGGATGATTCTGGGACCGCCGTGCTACGAGAGCTGTCAAGAGTTGAACCTCTAGCTCACATGTCCCATTGCAGTGTATTATCTATCTACAGAGGTCGTTTCATAAAGACAGACTGAAGTCCGTGCATGCCTTCACAGTATTCCCATCCATGTGTATTCTCTCTCCCCCTCTCTCCCCCCCAGGTCCAGTATCTTCGCGGTGCACGGCACCGAGCCCCCCATCTCGGCCCAGCTCCTGGCCTTCCTCAGGGTCTTCTGCATGACGGAGGGTGAGGGCTATAGCGTCTCAGCACCCCCCCCCCCCCCCCCCCCCCCCCCCTCTGTCCCTGAGGGAGTACCCCCTCCTATCAGGAGGACGGCGTAGACCAAATAGACCACAGAGCTACAGGAAGCTGCCTTCCTCTGGGGGCCAATAAAAATAAAGCAAAGAACTGGAAATGGGCGGGGCGGGGCGGGGGGGGGGTCAAGGAAGTGGTTGAAGAGACGAATGTGTGTGTGGGGGGGGGGGGGGGGGGGGGGCGTTCAAACAGTAGAACGTTGAAGAGGAGAATGGGAGGAGGGGAGATTCTAAAAAAGAGAGGCGGAAAAAAGGGAGGGCGAGGCCGTCCGCTTGCTGGGTGTTTAATTGATCCGGGCAGGCCACCAGATGTGTGTGAGAGGCCATCCGTGAGGAGAGAGGAGTGGGGGCGGGGAGGGGTGAGGAGGAGGAGGAGGAGGAGGGTGAGACGTGGAGAGGAGCGGCGCTGCAATATTCATCGGCGTGTATGCGGAACGACACCGGTGTCATAAATTCCCCCAGCCGTGCCAAGGCCACGTCCTCCCTCCCCCCCCCCCCCCCCCCCCACCCCCCCACCCCAGGACTCCGCTTGATATATTATTTACATCTCGCTGTGTGTTAATTTTTAAAATGGCCCCGACGCCTTTTTAGATGGGGGAGAAGGAGGTCGGGGGGGGGGGTTAGCGGCGGCGGCGGTTAGAGAAGGTCTATCACAAAGAAGGGATTGAGACGTGGTGGGTCGGTAGAGGCGGTCGACGCTCCGTTCTTAACAGATGTGACATGACGGAACCCGGGGCTCACGCACTGCAACACACAGGGCGGCGGCGCCCGGGTCCCTTTCATGCCCCCCCCCCCCCCCCCCCCCCCCCCCCCCACTTTACCCGTGTAGTCTTTGCCGCCTGCGTAACACTTCAGATCAAAGGCAGAGGGGGCCAGGAGGACGGGTCCTCAGATGTTGCCCTGTGGATATTTTGGTCCCGTGGATACACTGTTAACACAGGAACATTTTCAAATCTTAGATCTTGACCCAAAAGTGTGTGTTTTAAGTCTTTGAACTCACACGGGGGTAACCTGCCAATTCAAATTTGAAAGTTACACTGCCAATTCATTTAAAGAGACACGATTCAGAGCGCAGCAATGGCTCGGATACAGCCGAGCTGACACTGAGACCTCCCGGCCGACACATCCACACTGCTGCTCGCTCCAGATCCTCCCCGTCTCTTGACGTGCGTCCCGTGTCTTCGTTCCCTCCATCCAGAGGAGCTGAAGGACTTCCTCATCGGAGAAGGGGCCATCAATAAGATCTTCACCCTGGGGAACAGCGAGTTCCCCGTCAGCTGGGAGAACGAGATCAAGCTGTGGACCTTCCTGGAGACGCGGGCCGCCCTGCTCCTCAAGACCTACAAGACCACCATCGAGGTACCCCAACGGAGGCGGTGGCATGCGGGGGGCGGGGGGGGGGGGGGCTTTGGCTGAATGTAGTATTTCCACCTTTGGTCTGCTGCTCATCGTACTTATTGTTGGTGCCGGGATGCGTGCAACGCGAGCCGGCACTAGAAGAGTGAAAGTTCAAACTGACTGCTGTTAAAAAAAGTCACGCGAGAAAGTATTAATAGCAATAGTAATAGTCGGGTTGTCGGGCGTAATTAATTTTAAATTAATAATAATTGTTTTAATTATTAATTTATTCTAGTCCCATAGAGGTGAGATATCCCATGGCCTGGCGCGCACTAGGTTGTCCTAGTCTTATCGATCTGAGGTTTAATTATTAACCTCTAGATAAGGTTTGTTGTGATTCAAAAAAAAAAAGACGTGCCTGAATTACGGTCCCAGAGCTCTCTGCCCCCCTCCCACGTTCATTCTCAACGTGTTCCCCCAACCGACGCCTCCCCCCAGGAGGACCTGTCTGCGCTGGAGCAGACGGACCTGACGGCCCACTCCCGGGCGTCCGTCCAGCTGCGCCTGGCGGAGAAGCAGATCCTGGAGAAGGCGTCGGCCAGCGGGCGGGGCAAGCGGCTGCACTTCCAGCGGCAGCTGGAGGAGGGCGCCGCGCTGCCGCGCTACGAGGAGAGCGACATCGCGCTGCTGGAGAACGAGGACGCGGCCGACGCCAAGCTGCCCATCGTCCTGCGCAAGCTGGAGGAGGTGGTGGAGGAGGAGGAGCAGCAGCAGCAGGCCGGCCTCAAGGAGGAGCTGCCGGAGGAGACCCCGCTGCTGCTCAACGGGGGCAAGGCGGTGTACGGTACGGACGGGGGCCGGCGGGACCTCGCCGACGCGGCGGAGGCCAACGGGGAGACGGCGGAGGCGGAGGCGCCGGCGGCTCTGGAGAAGGCCAGTAAAGCTGCGGGCTCAGCGCTGGACATGAGCGCAGGCCTGGACCAGATGGGCCTCACGGAAGGGGCCAAACTAAGTGCCAACTGAACGGAGGAAGGGGGTCCGATAGAAGACTGAATAGGTTTATTCCACGCACTGCCATAGCCCATGCTATTTATTTATTTTGGACCCACTCGGAATCGGAAGTAGAAACAGAATTATCATGTTAATCGAAATGTTTTTTATTTTTCGGTGGACATTTTTATTTCGTTTCCCCTTTCTGCACGGACAGCGCCATCTCTCTGCCGAAACGCTGGCGCATTGCAATCGCTGTTTCTGATGCCTCAGATGAATAGGTGACAGGTGATGGCATCTGGTGGCAAGTGCGCTCAGCTAGCACTCATTTGTACCGACCAGAAACGGCAATTGTGTGTTTGGTGCCGTCTTAACACCGATTTTGGGTTTACATTAGTACAAAATATAATTTGAAAACACAAAAGGATGTGTGTTCTACCGGTAGAAAGCAAGGGAGCCCTCAGAGAGCGGTCCGCAGCATTTGCACGTGCTCAGGGAGACGCAGGGAAAAGGGCGGGATTGAGTTAGCAGGAAATTGTCCCCGGAAAAGCCAAAATCATATCTAATCCTTTCATTCGGTTTGGTTTATTGCTGCAGTTTGTCTCAATACACGTCTGCTATGATTTGAGATGACAATCATTTTCTATAGTTCATCTTGGTCATTGAGTTGAGAGGTTCTCTACTCACACTTTTTGGGCTTGACTCATCAAACTCAGATTTTTCTTAAAGGATCTGTCGAAGCATTTCAAGCAAAGTCATTCATGGAGGCAAAACAGTTACTGAACACGTACACATAAATATGTGTACCATTTCTGAGAATGGCAGCTATATCTTAAATAGCAAATAGTGACATTTCATGTGAACCCTTGCTGTGAACCTTCCTGGTACGGTAGGCCCTGACACATTTTGGTTCAGTTTTTCCTCCCAAACAAAAGTTATTCTCTTAATATATACTTTTAGTATAAACCTTGTTTGCTTGATGTTTATTTTCAAAAATAAATCTATTTTGAATGTAATTACAGTAATGACCCTACGATGTTTGTCAATGGGTGAGACAAACGTCTTTATTTTGCGTTTTTATTTACTTATTTTTTTGTCCAAATAGAAAGCCATATCCATGTATAAGCCCCTCCCCGCCATCAGCGAGTACACCAGGCCTCGATAGACAAAGACTTTGGTTTACAGACATCGACTTCCCAGTATGTGCAAATTGGCCTTCATCTTCAACATGATGCCGTCATGTAGGAGACGCATCATGGCACTTTCAGAGTGCAACAGCACTGTCATAATAATGTCACAGAATGATGATTGTATGTGTCTACCCGGTTCACCTAACATATGACCGATACAAGGGTATGTTTAACAAAATGTCTAAGGCCTTTATGCTTATCTTGTACAACAAACTTGCGTCTGTTAAGTCTGTAACTTGCCGAGCCTGTTTTTGTATCACACTTGTTTTGATGTGTAGCTTGAGCACTTCCCATTGACAAAGTTCCTGTATTTTTTGAATGCAATCATCTACTCTTACTAACCTTTAAAGATTTTCAGTCTACTTGCTGCTTTTTCTAGAAAAACTAAAACTAAACAAAAACTAAACGAAAGAAAGGAACAATCCCTCAGACAGATAGTTTGTGTGAGCAGCTAGCTTTAGCCATAGATACAAGTGTTCCCTGGCACGGACCTTACTAGATGAAATGGGAACTTAAAACCACCCTCACCGCCGTAGACTGCAGTAGTTCTG
This sequence comes from Gadus chalcogrammus, assembly GCF_026213295.1. Taxonomy (NCBI): domain Eukaryota; kingdom Metazoa; phylum Chordata; class Actinopteri; order Gadiformes; family Gadidae; genus Gadus; species Gadus chalcogrammus. The sequence continues at coordinate 6,727,704 of NC_079416.1, read as the reverse complement.
TCTGAATTGGCATAGACATATTTTAAAAAAGCAGACACGCAAGATTGTACAGTTAAAGTGAAGATGAGAAAAACTTGTCCTAATGCTGTCCTAACGATTAAACTTCAGTCTTTTATTTCTCACCTCAGTTTGTGTGCTAATTGTTTGTTTTGAAAACCAAAGGGGGAGGTGTGGGGGGTGTGTGGGTGGGAGGGGGGAGGGGGGAGGGGGGAGGCAGGAAGAAGAGAGGAGGGTAAAATAAAAGTTTAATTCGATGCAATTTCTCCCCTTTTCTTTGCCCCTCTGGCCCCATTTTACACATTTATAAAAGAAACATTATCTTGAATCATTTAATTCGGGGCAATACGATTTTGAGATTTTGCCATTCATAATGCATGCAGCCCTGAGATAAAACCCCCTTTAATCTCTGAATATATTATTATAATGGTGGTCGTGGCGGGCAGTGTGAGGGAGGTCCCCCCGCACATGTCCGGTATCCTTACTTCTCACTGTCAGCGCACGGCGTGCATGCATGGAGGAGAAGGGGGTTGGCCTGGGGACCAGCACTCGCAGAAGTCATCCTGCTCCATGAATTATACACGCCTCCGCCGCTATTAATATACAATGGCGGCGTAGGCAGCCGTCTGGCCCAGGCGTCGGCCCGGCCCGGACCAGAACAGAGTGTCGAAGCCCTCGACATTGTCATGCAAGTGTTAACCAGAGTCGTGGTACAATAGGTCTGTGATCTGACTCCGAGTGCGGTGTTTAAAGCCGGGGCCAGGTGTGTGGGAGGTGGAGACGCGAGTCAAGACATTTATGGAGGCCAGCTTGGAGGTTGCAGCAGAGGAGGAAAGTCGATTGATCTCAGAGTGTGCGTGTGACGCACATTTCCTCCACTTGTCATCCGTGCAGGCTTCCTGCCTTGAATTGGACGATTGAATCTTAAACATGACTAACACGTAATGCTTTAAACGGAGATACTGCCATTCACCCTTTGACTTATGGGGCACCTTAACATGTGGAAGTTGAATATTGTATGTAACACAAAAGAGAATTGTTATATGGTTATAATTCTATATTTCTAAATTCTAATATATTAGTTAATATATATGTATATATTTTAAAAAGTACATTAATAAAGAGTAATTTAAATCATTATTGCATCACGGTTGCTTTTATCATGACTTGTGTGATTCAGAAGCTTAAAAAACAGGTAACCCTTAAGTATTCCACGGGGTACCAGCGAGAGAGCGGTGTCTTGATTTCCCTGACTCGCCCCTTCCCTCTCTCTCCCCCCCCCCCCCCCCCCCCCTCTCATCCCCTAACAGCCATCCTCCTCTCTAAGCACGGATGAGCCTAATTCGACCCCCAGGCAATGGCGATGATGACTATAATGGACCCGGCCATTTATTATTGATGAATATGTGCTGGATGAGAGATGAGGGGGTTCGGTGGGGGTCAAGATACAGTGTGTTAACATGCACGTTAATAATCTGATCATAACATTAATAGGGGGGAAACTGTATTAGAGCCGATCCAATTATCAAATTATTCACGTCACGAGTACACTTTAGTCACGTTTACTATGCGCTTTGAGGTGCATGAGCAAGTGCCCGTTATAACGGCCCCTACCAAGAAATGGATCACTTTCAGTAGGAGATGCTGGGTCTGTTCTTACTTGTCAGTCAGTGGAAGCAAGAAAGGCCCAATAAAGAGAAAACACGAAATTGTCTTTTGAAACTCTGCACTTTCCATGACTTCAGCAGGGAGATGTGTTGCATGTTGCAGACCCTTGAGGACCAACGCACACGTTACCATATGAGTTTAGCGAGGGGGCGTCAGAGGCTTGTGGTGGGGACTATGCCTGCAGCACCTACCCACCCAACCCCCTGCTACAGGATGTGGCTGGCGTGCAAAAGGGCAGACACTGTATAAGATTTAAACAAAAGAAAGGATATGCACTAGAGCAGATCAGCACATCCAGCCGCAGCTGTTCTTCCATTAAGCTAAGGCACAGGGCGGAAATCCAATGCAACTATTGGGAAATGTAACGTAAAATCAAATATTAGCAAGGACATTGCTAATAAAGTAGCGCTGCGCATCTTTTAACCTTCATCATTTGTCCGTAACAGTTGGAGTTGATTTGGCTGAAACTGTTTCATCTTTGCACGGGGGGAGAATGTCCATGCAATACTCATGACCCTCGTGGCTGTTTCCACCTCCATGCGTCACAGATGAGTGCCTAAACGCACGCGCGAGGCCCTGCTTAGCCGGGCCCCGCAGGGACCGTGTGTGAGCCCCCAGCACCAATCCCGCAGTACTTTGTCATTCCTCCTCATGAGAAGCAACAGTTAATTTTTAATCATATTTTAGCCCGTCTGGAGATAGTATTTTACAACAGTGAAACCACTGAATGTATAATGGATGGCGTGTCCTGGCTAATGCACTGAGGATGTTTAAGCGACGGCCAAAGGGAAAGCCATGGGATGGACAGGGGGGGGGGGGGGGGGGGGATGTTCTGGGAAGGGCCCCCGGGGGCCCGGTCCTGTGCGTGTGAGGGTTTGAAGAGGGGTGGGTGCACGGTCAAATGACCCTAAGTGGGCCGAAGATCTATGTCTAATTAATAAGAAGAAATATGGGCCCTCTTCCAGATGACACCAACCTATGAATTCAAAACAGCATGCCATGTGCAGTTGATGACTCTGAACTGTATAATGAAGTATTTTATGATATCAGATTAAATATATTTAACGCAGACATTTCCTGGCATGTCTTAAAATGAAAAATTCACTCCCATCAAAATATATTCAGCAGAGGATAATTTTGCTTAAAATTAAATATAAATGGTTGAGACAAAGCGGAGCATTATTTCTTCTTCTTCTTATATTATTATTATATTGTTGTGGAAAAGAAACATCCACTAAGATTAGTCTGCACAGCAGAATGTCCCCATGTTGTAACACTGTTAACACATAGACCTGTGTGTCCTCTCCACACAAAAGAAGGAACACTAAAGGACTCCCAAAATGAGAGAGAGAGAGGCAGCAAGAGAGAAAGAAAGAGCATGAGAGAGAGAGAGAGAGAGAGAGAGAGAGAGAGAGAGAGAGAGAGAGAGAGAGGGAGAGAGCGAGAGAGGGAGAGAGCGAGAGAGGGAGAGAGGGAGAGAGAGGGAGAGGGAGAGAGAGAGAGGGAGAGAGAATTGTTGCAAAGAGGAAAACTATGAGAAGAGAATGAGCTTGGTGGCAGAGGTAAAAGACAATGCGGGTGTGGTGGGGCGAGAGACTGAGGGACGAGGGAGAGGAGAGAGAAAATAGGTATGTGCAGCCCAGCTGAACGCAGATGCAAATGGCATGCTGATAAGGTTCCATAAATCCTGTGAGCGGGTGTGTGTGTGTGTGTGTGTGTCTGTCTGTCCCCCCCACCACCACCATCACGTCCACTCGTCTCCCCGAGCATCTCTCTTGCACACATTCATAGCATCACGCACGCAGGTCATCTGTCTGAACCACATACAATGTTGTTCTTATCTCCTCCTCTCCTCCTCTTCTTTCTTCCTCTCCTCTCCTCTGACCTCCTCTCCTCCTCTCCACTCTCTTCCTCTCCTCTCTTCCTCTCCTCTCTTTCTCTCTCTTTCTCTCTCTTCCTCCTCTCCTCCCCTCCTCTCCTCTCCTCTCCTCTCCTCTCCTCCTCTCCTCTCATCTCTCCTCTCCTCTCCTCTCCTCTCCTCTCCTCTCCTCTCCTCTTTTTCTCTCTTCCCCTCCTCTCCTCCTCTCCTCTCTCCTCTCCTCTTTTTCTCCCCTCTCTCCTCTCCTCCTCTCCTCTCTCCTCTCCTCTTTTTCTCCCCTCTCCTCCTCTCTCCTCTCCTCCTCTCCTCTCCCCTCTCTTCCTCCCCCCTTGCTTTAACTACTGGTGCCCTAGAAACACAGAGGAGGTGAGGAACGGAGTAACAAGACCAATACAATGGAACAGAACCAGAATAACAACACTTTGCTTCTGGGGAGGTTGATTCAATTTAATTTATCTATTTGAGATTTTCTTACTTTCTTTCCCTCCTTCTTTCTTTCCCCATCTCCTCCTCGGCATGCAACCCCCCCCTCCCCACCGAGGGGGGGGGGGGGGGGGGGGGGGGCTTCGCCCACCTCTGTCTCTTTTGGTGACGGAAGGAGAGAGAGAAGACGAGGGGAAAGCAGCGAGGAGGAGAGAGAGAAGGGGGGACATCATTCTCTATTCTCCCAGGTCAGAGAGGGAACAATTAAGTGTGGAGGGCACAGGGAGAGGCGGCGGCGAACAGCGGCCGACAGGTGATGAATGGCCGAGCGGGCTCCAAGTGACAATATGCAGACAAGCGAGATCATTTGCAAATGGAGGCAGGGAGACGGCGAAAGAGAGAGAGAGGGAGAGAGGGAGGGAACAGGGGCTGGAGAAGGAGGGGGGTTTTGAGGGGGGGGTGGGGTGATGGGTGTGGGGGGGTAGGTTGGTTGGAAAGGAGGGATGCATCCAAAGTCAGGGGCAGGAGGAATGAATGTGTGTGCGTGTGCCTGTGTGTGTGTGTTTTTGTGTGCGTGTGTCTGCGTGTGTGTGTGTGTGTGCGAGTGTGTGTGTGTGTGCGTGCGTGTGCTGGAGTGGGGGTGTCAGGGACCCTTTTCTACGCTCGATACTTTTCCCAAGGAGAAAGGGGTGGATGGGGGGGGGGGGGGGGGGTGGGGGAGGGGGGTGGAGGGGGCGGCCGGGGGAGGAGAAGAGAGGGACGAGGAGGAGGAGGAGGAGGGGGAGGAGGAGAGAAGAGAGATGGAGAAGATGCAAACACCTGCCCAAGAGAGCGTGCTCATTTGTTTGTGGCTGATGGAGAAGGTTCTCAGGCACCGCTGTGCTGTGGTGCATGCAAATACAGAGACAGGCTGCAGGGGGGGGGGGCAGCCTTCACGTCCCTGGAGGGGAGGGGGGAGGTGGGGATGGGGTAGAGGGGGGTGCACCACACTACAGCCCGGGGTTGCATCCCTCTTCCTCTCCCAATACATGCATTTCTTTCTTTCCTTTCTTCTTTCTTTCTTTCTTTCGTTCTTTCTTTCTTTCTTTCTTTCTTTCTTTCTTTCTCTCTTTTATCTTTTTGTTTTGCATTTCGGCCAAGCCGGCCACACGTATGTAAAGTTGCTGGTGTGGTCAACGATAGGAAGTACCGGGAAAAAAAAACTCTAGTCCTGTTTATTTCTAACCCCCTCCCCACTTTGGACACATGTAGTGTGTACTGGTGAGCTCCGGGAAAGCGTCATTTGTAATCCAGACGGTGTAAGGGGGGTTTCTCTGTTCCATCCTGCAATGTGTTGTCCACATTTGCTCCTCTATCCTTCTCCTATTCTACCGCTCGCCTTGTCTCCACGGTCGCTGCAGTCCATGGGATAATCAGCATCAAATGGAGGGGCCATTATTCTAACGCTGATAGAATGAGTAGGGGGGCCGTTACTTAGTCCAATATGACATTAATCTTACAGTCTCATGAATGCGCCCATCCCAACCGATGGCATCTATATTTAACATCTGACGTGCTGCACTCAATATATTACGCCTGTATGTGTGTGTATGTGTGTGTTTTTGTGTATGTGTTTGTGTGTTTTTGTGTATGTGTTGGTGTGTGTTTGTGTGTGTGTGCGTGTGTGTGTGTGTGTGTGTGTGTGTGCGCTATAGGCGAGGCTTGTGGGGTACATCTTCAGGATGGATAGGCTTGCTGTATTTATTCCAATGCAAATTATAATGTTGTGCTAAGCTCCACAATTAATCACAAACACCCACCTCATTGTTGTGGCTCTGTTTTCCTTTTAACGGCCATTCCGCCATTGAAACAAGCATACCAGGATTGGCTTTGTAATACTAGTCCCTCTACTTCATACTTAACACCTGACCACCAAACCTCTGCAAAGCCGAACCCTAAATTTCCCATACACTGAGAAAACCATAATGCCTCTCCCAGTCGGTCTCCCACTAAAGACAACCTCAGCAAGAACTACCAGTATAGCCTACACCTCCACTAACCATAAAGACCTTCACTCCTAACCCTCTATCAATGCAATATCCAGTCCTGCAATACAACCCTAACTGGGGCTTATCCAGCCATTCTCGGCTAGTCTATATTTTCCAACACCCTTACCCAGATGTTCCCAACGTTCGTTGACCCGTAAGCAAATTTCTAGCTCTGAACATGTACGCAATCAACAGCTGCTACACATTGCCTTCCATTTGTATATACAGGACGTCCAGGGGCAAAATATGAAATTAAGAATGCTCCGCTAAAATAGATCACCAAATCTCCTTCAGACCCATATGTATGTCAGCCGACCTCCCATGGGACCATGACCCATAGCCAGGAACGCCTGCCCTCACCCCTAGGCTGAGCGAGGGTCATCGTTTGTAGTGTTATCCTGGATACTGGAGCACCGTTTTCATTCCCTTACTTCCTATGAGCTTTTGAGCTAGTTAACAGTCCCCAGAGGGAGAAAGAATAAGAACATGAGGAGAAGACCAACAAGGACAAGGAGAACAAATATAATTTGGCAAAGCAATAATCAAGCCATTTAACGGAAACAGATATCCCTCTATCGGTCTATTGGAAGTCCCTCCCTGACTCTGTCGTCGCTAAACACATGTAGCTGAAACGGCTAGCTATCGCTCCCTCTGAAGCATGCTCCAAAATCAATGACTCCGATTTAAAGCAGCACGTTCCAGTCGTGAGATGAGCCTGGGAACAGGGTTACACTAACCCCCAATTCATTGGTGGGTTAACATTGGTAACTTCCGTTGAAAGAAGGGTAGACAGTTTCTTGGATACACAATCGATGCCTATTAATGCACTCTGCCTATATGTTTACGTTTGTTTAACATGATTGATTGAGTCTTTATGCACTCATTAGTCTCTTTATGCACTTCCCCTTCTAATTTATTATGTAAGGGATGTGTCTGTTTTAGCGTGTTGCGCTGACTGAGACAGGATGCCTGGCATATCGCAGTGACTGCAACTGAATGCCTGGACTCTCCTTACGGTTAACTGGCCAGCACCCCATCACAGATTTAAAATGTTTTGCCTGTATATATTTATGTATTTCAAATATGGCCCCCATTGCACTCCTGACCATCCCTGGAAGGAGGGATCCCCCACTCTGTGTTCCTCCTCAAGATTTCTTCCTTGCTAATTAATGGAGTTTTTTCTTGCCCTCTTGGGGGCTTGGGTCTGGGAAGTGTCATACATATTTGGCCTGTTAAGCCCTTTGAGACTGTACCTCTTTATTAAGGGCAATACAAATACAATGAAATGGAATTGAGTCAATGGAGCCATAGTGTTGAACGAACTCAACGTGACTGTACGTCGTCTCGGTAGTAGTGTTAAGACGCGGCGTCGTCAAGCAAGCATTGTGACGGTGGCAGGAAAAGCTGTTCCCCGTACATGCCGTCGTCGATCACGTGGGGGGCTCTCGTGGGGCTCTCATCCGCTCGTGGCCACGGCCCTCCCTAATGATACTTAAAAGCTCCTTAGCCCCACCATACCGTCGTAATGGCCGTCGCTACCGCCGCAATTCTGACCAATTACATACAATAGTGGGTCCCCCATGCTTTACAGCCCCGGACGACCACACTAGACGTTCTTATTGTTCAAGTCCTGCACTCTGGGGTTTTTCTTCCTTGTTTCAAACCACTTAGGATGCCTTTGCCTTTCTGTAAGCAAGGATGTTTTTTTCTCTTCATAAAGATTCCCCCCCCAAACACACACACACACACACAGACGTTTGTCCTCTCCCAAAGGTTGAGAATAATACGTTTGTAATTTAAGTTCCACTATGACAATGTTCAATAAGCGAGGCGACTTAAAAGTGTTGAAGCAGCTTCTATATACATTAACCCTTATTGCGAAGGTGGGAATTGGTCAATAAGTTACACAATCTAGAAATGCACCCATCACCCTCACAGATCCCCCTGCCATTTATATGGTTAACCTCATATAATTTGCATCGGCCCACATTTGTATTTGTTGTATTGCTCATTCAGATGCTGATTTATATTCATGGTCAAAGCCATGGGTCCAATTGGATTCCACCGTCAAAAAGCCATGATTTTGAGTGAATAACGTGTCATAAACCCCTTCATTAACACAGCCTGATACGGGGTTAGACTAAAACATAATTTAATAACAATCCCAGACTCCTTAGGGATCTCTCGCAATGTTTTTCAGGGACAGCTAGGCGTGTGTTCGCATCAATAGCATTCCCATCACAGATTGTGGGACCTATTTTGCTCTCAAATGCAGCGCTAGTTAGACACTAGGTAGGCCAATAGCCAGTGATCCTCTATCATTTATATCTCCTCATGCAGAATTCATCATACACACCCATCCACACACATACACCCATCCACACACACAGTTCTTATTCACTGACTTGGACTAAGGGATATGTTTCCCTGAGCAGGTTGGGTTGGTCACTTTGATTCTGCATCCAGTCTGATGCCCTTCTAGTACATTTCACTCACTCACCATCAGTTTCTCAGCAAAATCTCTGGTTTGGAAAATATTTTTCCAGAAAAAACCTAATAAGTAAGTTTATCAGTGCAAAACGCACGTTCACATTTGAACACCTTCCTTTGCACACTCCGGTCCCCTTTTACCCAGAAGTAATCTCCAATTGTGATTAATTGGAAAACAACTAAAGCCATGGCTATTGTTGCACTGTCCCTCATTTCTGTCCACACCATATCTTTCTCTCTTATTCAGAGGCTCACACAAACACACACAAACTCACACACACACACACACGCACACACGCACACACACACAAACACACACAAACACACACAAACTCATACCCACACACACACACACGCACACACACACACACACACACACACACACACACACACACACACACACACACACACACGCACACACACACGCACACACACACACACGCACTCACACGCACGCACGCACGCACGTGCGCACACACACACACACACACACACACACACACACACACACACACACACACACACACACACACACACACACACACACACACACACACACACACACACACACACACACACACACACGCAAAGGCTGGCAGACAGCATGTTAATTGACCTCGGGACGTAGCGCGGGGCTGGGGGGGCAGACGGGCAGCTCCAACGCACCACTTAGGCACCTGACATGTAGATCAATCACTCGCTTGATCCCTAATACCCTTAACAAGGTGTGTCTGCACTCAGAGGACATCTGTGTCACACACACACACACACACACATACACACACACACACACACACACACACACACACATACACACACACACACACACGCTCACACACACATTGCCACAGTGGCGCAATTTTAAATACAGGTGTGTAAGGACAGGCAGATGGATGGACAGTGGGAGTACCGGGGTGCACAAACATGCACAGCACTCTGTATAAATATAGAAATAAAGCATGCACATATGCTTTGTGTCTCTCTCACGCCCACGCGCGCACATGCACACGTGCACACAGTGTCCTTGTTTTGCATGTGTGGTAACCATGACGCCAGCAGTGGCCTATGACGGCGTG
>NC_079416.1:6710644-6713144 GCF_026213295.1 Gadus chalcogrammus | reverse complement strand
TCATCCTGATAAGAGACACCCAGCAACTGTACATATACATGACATTAGCAGCCTGTTAAGGAAAAGGTAACACTAGGTTCTGTGAATGTGCTATCAGATCCTAGATTGGCCTAACGTAATATCCTAGTGTAACTGTCTCCCGCTATGGCCAGTCAAATGACATCTAACAATCTCAAATATAATACCCAACAGAAATTCTCAATTTGACATGAATGGTCAAACTTTTATTAGATTTATTTTGCGGAGTCACAACGCGTATATGCCGCAGTACGCTCTCATGTTAGAAAACATAACCCCTTTAAAAAAGCCCATTTTTCCCTTAAAATTCTTGTTGTGAAGCTCCAGCTCTCCAAGCGTGGCTAGGTGGGGAACAGCTTCCGTTTGGGGGGGCGACGCATCACCCCTGAAAGAGCAGCCTCACACCACCCGTAGTGTCACGTAGTGTCTCGTGGCGTCATGGAGTGTTGTGGTGTCGTACTCGTAGTGTCGTGGTGGCGTGCTGTGGATTGGCTTCTAGTATGTCCCTGGTACACCGAAGTCCTTCTCACCCTCTCTCTCTGCAGAACACCGTTCAATGCATCCTTTTGAACCGTCACCTAGTGTTTTAGGGAGATGAGCGAGCAAACTGAAAGGGGGAGGCTTCCTGTTGAAGCCTGCCTCCACCCGATTGGCAGTGAATGCAGACTCTCAGCAGCACTGCGACTCACACGGTGTGCATATGTACGTGTGCTTTTGTGTGCACCGTGTGTGCGTCTCTGTGACTGTTTGGGTTGCTTTGTGTATTCTGTGATTGTTTGCTCTCTGTCTGGCGTCTGTGTATATGTTGTATCAGTGTGTGTGTGTGTGTGTGCGTGTGTTTTATTTGTGATTGTGTATGTGTGTGTGTGAGTGTGTGTGTGTGTGTTTATCAGCTTGGTGCCTCCACAGCCCCCCGGGCACCCCCCCGCTGGGAGCGGGCCTTGAGTCCGGCTGCCGAGGAGCAAACTTGATTTACTCACAACTGGACGCCATCTGTCTTCAGCAAGGCAATAGCGTCCGGCCCCGTGGGCTCCCCTCTCCGGCCCAAGGCCCTTTTCTTATGCACCCCTCAAAGTGACCCCCCCCCCCCTACCCCCTACACACACACACACCCCACCCCACCCCCCCCCCCTGGATCTTCAGGGAGGACTCCCTCCTATAAGACGGTGGGAGGCCGTGCGGTCCTAAAGAGATCTGGCGAAGGCAACTGAGTTTTGTATTTTATTCTTTTAAATCTCGTTTTTGTCCGTGGCGCAAAGTAGAGGCTCTCACTTTCGCGCCGCCCGGTCTCACGGCCCGGGACTCCTCCTCGGTGGTTCGTCTGATGTCACACGGTGGTCGCAGTAGACCTTTCCCCAGATGTGCATCCAGCCCATCCTGCAGCGTGGATAACAATGATAATAAAGAATGCCTCCAGGGTCCCACCACCAACAGTGTTTATATTCTGCATGTAAATGTGAGGCCGCTCTCTCCGTTTAGACGGAGGGAAGGAAGCCCGCGTTTATTCTGGTATAAGAGCAGCGCTGCCTGCGCCCCTTCGCCTCCGTGATCCATCTCTGTCATCCGACGGCGCTCTAATTAGGACAATAGAATACGTTTCTCCTCTCTCTGAGAGCGAACCCAACTCTGTATTGAATCGGCACCGTACAGTGGGAGACAAGTGTGGACTTGAGCACAAATACAAACACATGGAGCAAATATCCCCCTCTCAGTGGCTCGGGATGCGCCTGATGTGTAAATATGAACAGGCTTGGTGCAAACATGACTGGGTTAAATAACTGCTGAACACTGGTTGACTTGAGTGTAAACGGGTTGTACAGAAGCCATGCGGAACACCAGTGGACCTGCGTATAACCCTGGTGCTATTTACAGAATTACACCACATCCCAGAGTCTCCCAGGGTGAGTCGGAACAAGTGCGGGACTAAATTATGGAACCTCTTGGAGGTTTTTGTTTTGACTACCGAGCACTTCACTTATCCCTGAATGCTGCATTATTAAGCGTTAAGCCACGCTAACAGTTAAAGGTGGAGACAAAACCCTGTGCCGTGATTGGTCAGTCCTGGTCAGATGTGTAGGTTGTGGCCGAACCAAGCCCTCGCTGGTGTGAACCACCCTGACGCTGGCTCTTATCAACTGGGCAAAAAGTGCATCTCTCTCAGGAGAACAGGGAGAATTGGGGAAAAGTGTCTTCAAGAGAGTGTAATTGAGAGGGAGGGTGTGTGTGAGAAAGAGCGAGAGCGAGCGAGTGAGAGAGAGAGAGAGAGAGAGAGAGAGAGAGAGAGAGAGAGAGAGAGAGAGAGAGAGAGAGAGAGAGAGAGAGAGAGAGAGAGAGAGAGAGAGAGAGAGAGAGAGAGAGAGAGAGAGAGAGAGGGAGAGAGAGATGTGAGATAGATGTGTGCGAGTGCCGGTAATGAGTGTTCTGTGCGGTTGCCGCGGTACGTGTTAAACTTGCTCTAAATAAAAATCTATCATTAGCATCC
>NC_079416.1:6700644-6708144 GCF_026213295.1 Gadus chalcogrammus | reverse complement strand
AGGAGTCACATGAGCGTCGCCGCTGCCGGGCGGTAACGCGTGGAGGAGAGCCCTCTACAACGGCCCGGTGATTTCCCAAACCATCGTCGTCTGAGGCGCAGAGACCGAAGCACAGCGCTGAGTCCTCCCCTATGTCAATATCTAATGCCATGTAGATACGTCTTCAGAAGGAGAACAGAAATGACTGCAATAAAGACGTCCTCTCCCTCTCTCTCTACGTGTGTGTGTGTGTGTGTGTGTGTGTGTGACAATCTGACATGATGGATGAAGCGAAGCGATGAATGGCTCCTTTTTTCCCTTTAATGAAAGCTCTTCAAGATGGGTATCATCCCCCCCCCCCCCACCCTCCAGCCCCCACCACAGTCCCTCCTTGTCCAACCCAGCTCCAACAACAGAATAATTTCAATTGGAACCCCGTTTTAATCCCGGATCCTTCCCGGGTTGACTTGCTTAAACAAAATAACATAGTCGCACATATGCCTTAAATGTGACAATAATTTACATTTCAACATAATGCCCTCTCCTGGCATTCATAAGGCCGGTGTATATCGTACGGAGGTAGATGGACGTGGGTGTTCCGTTGTTGAATGACAAACACACACAGGGAACAAAGCGTAGACGTTCTGCCCAAACCCAGACTACCTCCCCCCCCCCCCCCCCCCCAGATCCTCCCTGGGTAAATGAGCATGACAAATGCATTCACGTAGGCCTACCGGTAGAGACGGGCGAGTTGGGTGTGAATGAGCTTGTGTAAGATACAGAGAGAGAGGGAGAGAGAGAGAGAGAGTGAGAGAGAGAGAGAGAGAGAGAGAGAGAGAGAGAGAGAGAGAGAGAGACAGAGAGAGAGAGAGAGAGAGAGAGAGAGAGAGAGAGAGAGAGAGAGAGAGAGAGAGAGAGAGAGAGACAGACAGAGACAGACAGAGACAGAGAGAGAGAGAGAGAGAGAGAGAGAGAGAGAGAGAGAGAGAGAAAGAGTGTAGTGTGAGAGAGTGATAGTGTAATATCTGAAATGTATATATATTTCGTGTTTAGTGTTTTATATTTTAACTTCCTTATTGTTCACCTGCTTTGGCAATTTAAATGTTTATTTCTTATGCCAATAAAGCTTTTTTGAATTGAATTTGAGAGAGAGTGAGAGAGAGAGAGAGAGAGAGAGAGAGAGAGAGAGAGAGAGAGAGAGAGAGAGAGAGAGAGAGAGAGAGAGAGAGAGGTTCGTCCCTCTATTGGACCATGCTGAGAGCAGTCGGAGAGGTGCGCTGAGCAGAGCGAGAGCGGGGTTGCGGCGGCGTGGCGACAGGAGAAGGGGACAGCGTTGTAGGTGCTGCTGAGAGTGAGACAGGAAGTGGAGTGCATACAGAAGGTGAAACCGAACGGAGGGAAGGGAAAGGAACAAAGAGATGTTGTACATGTTGTACGCGTGTGCCGTGCACCGGCATCCACATCTGTACAGCTTCTTCACATCTTACTCTTCACACACACACACGCACGCACGCACGCACGCACGCACGCACGCACGCACGCACGCACGCACGCACGCACGCACGCACGCACGCACGCACGCACGCACGCACGCACACACACACACACACACACACACACACACACACACACACACACACACACACACACAATCAAACACACAAACACCTGGCCGTGAAACGCAACAGAAGTGTGTCTGAGTGTGTGTTTGAGCGTGTTAGCGAGAAAGAAAAAAAAACACCCACCCACACACTCACAGACACACACAACACATACACAAACACACACACACACACACACACACAGACACACACACACACACACACACACACACACACACACACACACACACACACACACACACACACACACACACACACACACACAAACAAACTACGAGGTACAGCAACACAGAAATGAGAATAACAAGGGAAATGAGGCAAAAGAGTCCTTAAGCATCCACGTCTCTCCTAGTATGTGTAACCATTTATAACAATGCTTTGTCTCTCTTTATCCTGTCCACTGCCTCAACAACTTTCCTCTCTCCCTTCCCGCCCTGTTCAACACCAGAGGTGGTTTCGACCATGGCCAAATGTCTCCTTTAACAGAGAAATGTAATCGATGACAGAATTTTCACATGTATTTCTCGTCCCCTCGCAAAATGAAATACCAACAATAGGGGAATTTCAAATATACCGTGTAGGACTGTGTGGAATATCACTAAGGCATATCAATGAGAAACGCACACTTTTGCACAAGGCACGATACGCCTTGCATATCATTAGATAGAAGTGTTGGAGAAAGTGTTGGAATGTATGCGATCCTCCCCCCATCGCCGAGTTGACACCCCTCCTCTAATATACAGACACACCCTGTTTTAATCCCTTCATCTCCCCTCCAATGCAAAAGGGGAAAGAAGAAATACAAACTCGTTCCACTCTTAAAGCCGCCCATCTGGGTGGCGCCCAGGTGAAAATCCAATGCAGTCCTGTGTTTAAGACATTGGAGTCTATTTCTCAGCTTGTAGGTATGTGTGTTTGTTTGTTTGGGTGATTATTTTTGTGTGTGTTTGTGTGTGTGTTTGCGTGTCTGCATGGATGCATGTGTTTTGTGTGTGTGTGTGTGTGTGTGCACGCATCCGCGCTTGTGTGTGTGTGTGTGTGTGTCTGTGTAATTGTTAATCTACTTCCTAGTTCAAAAGTGGGCTGGGTTTGTTGTGGGGGGGGGGGGGGGGGGGGGCTTGTGTCTTTGCCACCCACACTGTCCCCCCCCCACCAACTACACACACATATATTTCTTCCACTTTTAAATTTAAAGCTCATACCAACTCTTCGTATGCTCACTTGAAATATCGACAGCCCATTTCTGACAAACAACTCTCTCCCCCCCCCCCCCCCCACACACACACACACACACACACAAACACACACACACACACACACACACACACACACACACACACACACACACACACACACACACACACACACACACACACACACACACACACACACACACACACACACACACACACACACACACACACAAACAGGTGTCAACTATGCACCTCTATTGCATTTAACATGATCGACATCTACAGCCAGCAACGTTCTCACGGCATGGTGTTAATATTTCCCTGGTGGATCCAATTAACATGAGCTAGGCCTATATGGTTTATGAACGCATTAATGAGGATGTGAACAATATTGGCTTATATTTGATCGATATTTGTAAAAGAGTAAAACGTACGTTTATTAAATGGAATTAAGAGCATTATTACCGAGACTATTATATAAATAATTGTCCCTTTAATAATTTTTCCGTTTTTCTCAATAAACATCCTTCCTGATCGATTATGGCATTTTTTTTAACGCTGGTTTAAAATGCAGTTTAATCCTATGCTTCTTATTATAACAAATGTCACAATTAAAATTAAAAAGTTAAGTTGACCAGGTCTGGTTTGGAAAATAATCATCTGTTATAAAAAAATATATGCTCTGTAACTGATTGACATGACCCGCAAAAGACGGTAGTGTGTAGATGTTTCTATAGTAGGCCACACAGGGCCACACATCTGCTCGACAGACACTCTATCTTTTATATCATCCCACCACGGATGCCTACTGACACTAACGTGGCATTAAAAAAAGACCAAAAAAAAGGATAGGCTATATTGTGCATTAAACGTCACTAAAATAACAATTGGGCAATTGAGAATATTTAATTGATTAATCTCGCTTTTAGATAATTTACCTCGTATTATTTGATAGTGCGCTTATTTGGAATAAAACAAGACGGCTAATTAATGTTGATGACAATGTTTCCATGTCCCTATAAAACACCATGTAAATATCAGCAGCGTGTCAAAGCCGACCAATAAAACTCTAGACTCCAGGATACACGATACAAGGGGTCATATAAGTAAATCAGATGACACCCGATTAGAAAAATGTATATATATATATATATATATATATATATATATCCTAACATCGCGGCAATAAAAATCTAATATTGTAATTTGATAACGGTAGGTTTTTGTGTCTACACAGGCCTATCAATTACAGGCATGTTTAGATGTGTCCACAAAACAACCAAAGGTCACGATATTGCAAATGAAGCCACATTAAATAATCCGTTTTTTAGCCTACAGTTAAACATAGCGAGGACTTTTGACACCAAGTTTAGCTGCGCGCTTCTTTGCGCGCAATACAGAGCGTCGCTCTGACCGCTGCGCTCTTTGTGCCGCGCTCGCTCGCTCGCGTGTGTGTGCGTTTGTGCGTGTGTGTGTTCGTGTAGCCCAGTGTGTGCGATAGAATCTGGGGTTTGCGCTCACTGTCCATGGCTTTTCTTGCTGGTGATCCGATAGTTGTGAAAGCCACCACTAGTCGCCCCCAGTGCTCTCCGCAGTCTCCATTATTCCTTCCTCGCCGTAGACTTAACGTCACGTCCGCACTTGAACTTGAATTTTATCCCATTGTAGGGAGGCAGCCCTCGCCACAGAGACACAGGGAGAGCTCGGGGGATGCAGGACTCGCCGCCGTCTTCTTCACACACTAAAGCGCCAGAGAAAGGGGAGTACGAAGAAGAAGAAGAAGAAAAAGGAGAAGAGAAAAAAAAAGCAAACCCAAACCAAAGCGCGTAAGGTCTTGATTTATTAGGAAAGGAGGTGTCGGTATAGTAGCCTCTGTCCCCCGCTCTCCGCAGAGCCGTGCAAGGGGGCAATAGCACTTTGAGTTGAAGACAGCACAAAGTGAACCTTGCCTGCCTACACCGGGGGTGACATCGCCCGCACGCGCCACAAGAAGTGCCCACTCCTCGGCGGCACCCCAAGTCTCGAGAAAAGGATTGGATTCCTATTTTATACATTTTCCACTCATACTTTTTAAACTCTGTTTTTAAAGAGAGAGAGCGGGACAGACAGCGCTACCAGGGTCCAAGGTGTGCGTGCGGAGATCGGACAGTGATATCCGTCATACCTGTGCGCGCACGCACGCACGCACGGACTTGACCCGCACGCTCCTCTCTTCTTCAGAAGGTGGAGAGAGAGCGGTCGCCGGCCGGGGTGCACCTCCACCCCTCCATCCTCCCCCCTCCCCCTCCCCCACCTACCTGCCTTGCCTTGCTGACACACACACACACACACACACACACACACACACACACACACACACACACACACACACACACACACACCACATATCATCCACCCAGGATCAGTCAGTCCTTGTGTTCCTCCGCTCGGACAGCTCCGTGCACTTTGCGCCTCCTTCCTCTTTTGTCAAACGGTGCCGCGAGTCCGCAAGACGGCGTGAGAGCAAGAGACTAACAAGCCGGACTAACCGCAGCGACACTCAACATACACAACACGATCCACCAAAAAACAACAACAACGAAAAACAGGTTCCATCGGTTCACTGGGAATCCGAAGAAGTGGGTTCGCGGCGGACACTCTTGCTGTGGGCATCGATCGCCTGTCCTCCTGTCGAGGGAACCGACCGATCACCGCCAGTTCACTGCAGCGACGACGCGGCTCCAGCGAACCGCCACGGCCGGTCACCGGAGAGCGCAATTGCGCACTGTGGTGCAGCCTTTTGTGGAGGTCCCCTCGCAAAGTTAGGGGCCAGAAGGAAGACGCGATAGGAGGCAAGCGAGCCGACCCTTTCCAGTGCCGCTCTCCGGGCAATGCCACTGTGAATGCCAGGGCAATGTCCCGTCGCAAGCAGGGGAACCCACAGCACGTGTCTCAGAGAGAAATAGCACGTAAGTCTACCGCCTTTATTCCGCTGCAACTATTATTATATGTATTGTATTGTGACACTTTTTTAATTTTGATATGCACTAGTATTTATTTTTTAAAGGTTAAAAAAAAAAGTTGTACTATTACTATTTGATAAGGAGGGGAAGTGCCGTGCGTGACCTGTGCATTTCTTTAAAAAGATCGAAAGAATAGAAAGCTGGTTCCTTGGAGGTTCAAAGTGTGTTGAACCTACGAAATCATAATTTCAAGCGGTTGAGCTGTTTTATAATTACTATTTATATCCCACTTGATTTACTTTGCTATTGCATTCATATTCTGGCTTTTATTGTTGTAATGTTAGTGTATATAGCCTATTATGTACAGTCTTATGCAAAAACATGTCTAATTTAGACAATTATATGTGCGAGACTTAGGCATACCAAACGAAACATTTATTTTTCATCAGTGATTTATAAACATGGTCCAACAACTGCTGTTTTCCTTGTAAATGGAATTTTTTTTGATTGAACAAAACTCTCTATTTTCAACTGAAAGGACGGGCGACCGTAGTAGGACCTGCCCTTCCTGATAGTGGGACACAATTAAGTGTGGTCCATCGTTTTCTTTAACGGCCCCTTGTTGCTGCAATGTATTTAAGTTCATCATTTACAAAAGAAAAATACGAGGGATGTAGGAAAACATTTACCCTGTATAATGTGGGATTTAAGATAAAATAAGCCAGGAAAGTTTTATTTTTCTGTGACTCTGCGCCATTTAAATAACGCAATCCTTTTCAGTTTTCTAACTGCATTTGTGACTTCGATTATCAACGATTCCGAAAGCTTTCAAGTAGGCTAGCCTATTTCATACGACATAAAAAATACACGTAGCCTAACTTACCCGGAAATATTATAGCCTATTAGGCCCACATATATGTCATCACACAGAGTCCTAATTTAAATTAAACCTAAATAAAATGTGATAAGCAGGACAAAACCCTTCCCAGAGACTTATAATTACACGTCTTTCTTTTTCTTTTAAATCTTTTAACTCTTATTTGTATGTGGGAGGGCAAATTCACCAGATGTGTAAAACCATGTCTTTCTTTATTGAACGCTGGCCCATTAGTTAATCGAGGTCCTAATTGGTGGACGTGTCTGCTGTAGAGCTTCGTGCGTTAATGTTGCTGCTGTGGGGTTGTGTGTTTTTGGTGCGTAATATGTCTGCGATTTTTCATGGTTGTAATTGAAAAATAGTTTTGCTCAATTATAAAGTCTACCCCCCCCCCCCATCCATTGGTTCCCCTACTCGTCGGATGTTGTTAAGTATACAACAACAATCAATAAAAACGTTTTTTTTATCCTCTTACAAGTTCTTGCTCGCATAATGTAACGCCGATAGAAAACAGATTGTTCGCTAATGGCCAAAATATTTGGACACAAATGCGCGTGCGCGTGCGCGCGCGCGCGCGCGCGTGTGTGTGTGTGTGTGTGTGTGTGTGTGTGTGTGTGTGTGTGTGTGTGTGTGTGTGTGTGTTTGAGTGTGTGTGTCTGTGTGTGTGTGTGTGTGTGTGTGTGTGTGTGTGTGTGTGTGTGTGTGTGTGTGTGTGTGTGTGTGTGTGGCGTGTGATTGTGTGTGTGTGCACTCGGGCTGCGATCCGGGGGCCAGGACTTGGTTGCAGAGATAAGATGTGCAAGAGAAGCCGGTGATTAGATCTTTGAAAAACAAATGCTGATTTCTTTCAGGTTCGGCTAGAGTGAAAAGCTAACTTTTCCCGACTG
>NC_079416.1:6688144-6690644 GCF_026213295.1 Gadus chalcogrammus | reverse complement strand
TAGTTAAGGCATTATTATTTATCATTATAATTATACAATGATAATTATAGTAATAATCCTGAAGAACTGTGATCCCTCTGTGTTTCATTGTCACTTAACACTTTGTAGTACAAATGCCTGTGGCTGAACAGGGTGTGTGTGTGTGTATTTGTGTGTGTGAGTGTATTTGTGTTTGTGCATGGATAACATCTCCGAGCTCCGGCTTTCTCCACGATAGCATCACGGTTTATACACGGGCCTCCCTCGCTCAAACAAAACGAGAAAACGAAACACACTTCCTGGTTCTGTCTGTGTTGGCCCCCAGGGGCCCAGAGACATGCGTTGGCTCGTCCAATAGCGTGGCGCTTCTGTGCTGAGCGGTGTGCTGAGGCGGGAAAGAAAGAGAGGGAAGAAAGAACTAGTAAAAAAATAACAAAGAGGTTGGGGGGGTTTGAAGAAGGAGTCAAGCAATTTGTCAGAACAGTAACGAGGTGGATTTGACTGGAGATACAGTTGGCGGGAAACAAAGATGGCTTCCATGTGCGCATGCTTGTTTTGTGGTCTGGGGCCGTCACTCCACATGTGAATCATGGGAGCTTGAAATGAAGAGAGAGGGAGAGAGAGGGAGAGAGAGAGAGAGAGTGAGGTAAAGTATCAAATTCCTAAGAGGGTAGGGCGAGTGAGTTTTAGCTGAGCGGGCATAAAACGACATGAATAAAGAACCTGCAAAAGCTCAGTCTTTCCCTTTTCCTTCTGTCTTTCTCTCTCTCTCTCTCTCTCTCTCCCCCCCCAATCTTCATCTGTACCTCCTCCATTGTTTTCAGTCCACTTCCTTTTAGCCAACTCCTCTCCTCCTGTCTCCAGCTTCCCCTGTCAGGTCCTCTCCTTTGTTCTACCTTGCTCCCTCCCTCCCTCTCTGTCTCTTCGCTCTCTCCACACACACACACACACACACACACACACACACACACACACACACACACACACACACACACACACACACACACACACACACACACACACACACACACACACAAACGCGCTCCACACACACACACACACACACACACACACACACACACACACACACACACACACACACACAACACACACACACACACACACACACAACACACACACACACACACACACACACACACACACACACAAACGCGCTCCATACACACACACACACACCTAAATTGTGCTTACTATTCATTTTCATGTGTCTCAAAGCAACGCAGAGAGATTTTATGAAATGTTGCATGTAAAATGTGGACCGCATCATGTGTGTGCTCATGTGTGTGTGTCTGAGTGTCTGTGTGTGTCTGTGTGTGTCTGTGAGTTGCTAAGTGGGCTTACTGGCTAGATGTATAGGTAAGAGCCCCAAAAAAAACATAAACGAAACCGAAACCAATTTCCCCTTATCTGGTGCGCACGTAGTCTTGGCCTCACCTTGAAGCTCGTCTCGGCTACCAACTGTCACTCGTGAAATCCGGTTGAAGAGGTTTGAGTGTAAAGAACTCGTGCTTAAAGGTAATGTCGAAAAAAAGAAAAGAAAACTCACCCCCTCTTTCCTCTCCTCTCTTTCCCCCACAGCGGAGTCTGAGCATGCAGACTGCGGAGGAGGAGGAGGCGGCGTTGGTGGGGGCGGTGGAGGCCTTCTCGTTGGCCCCCTCCCAAACCACCTTAACCACCACCACCACAACAACCACCACCACCACCACCACCACCCCCCCACGCCCGGCCCGCACCTGGGCCTGCCCCACCCGCTGGACCCCAGCCTGGCCCACGGCGGCCTGCCCCCGGGGCTCCGCGTGGACCACGACCTGCTGACCTGCGGCCAGTGCCAGTCCACCTTCCCCCTGCGGGACATCGTCCTCTTCATCGAGCACAAGAAGAAGCAGTGCCAGGCGGGGCCGCCGCCCATCGCCAACGGCTGCTTCGACAAGATGGCCGACCGGGGCGGCGGCGGAGGGGGAGGGGGAGGAGGAGGGGGAGGAGGAGGAGGAGGAGGAGGCGGGGGCGTGGGCGGCCTCCAGAACCACCACCAGCACCAGCAGCACAACCGCCACAACAACCACCACCACCCCCACCACCCCCACCACCACCAGCAGCAGCCGCCGCCGCCGCCCCATCACAGCCACCGGCCCGCCTCGCACCTCACCGGACCCCCGGGCGCGCTGAGGAAGGCGGCGGAGCCGGTGGAGGTGGGCGTCCAGGTGACCCCCGAGGAGGAGGAGGAGGAGGAGGGGGGCCGGGCCGCAGGAGGAGGCGGACGGAGAGAGGGGGAAGTGGGGGACAGGGGAGAGAGGACCCCCATCAAAGGGATTTGCCCCAAACAGGAGGGTGGCCAAGCAGGTAAGAGGGAGACGCACACACACACACACACACACACACACACACACACACACACACACACACACACACACACACACACACACACACACACACACACACACACACACACACGGCAGGCAGTCACGGACACACAAGCACACTAACAAATCTGAGAAAGGTT